>NC_134362.1:196677966-196915466 GCF_048569485.1 Anomaloglossus baeobatrachus | reverse complement strand
CGCCCAGCCGCCGGTATGTGAGAGCGCTCAGATGAGCGCCCAGCCGCCGGTATGTGAGAGCGCTCAGCTGAGCGCCCAGCCGCCGGCATGTGAGAGCGCTCAGATGAGCGCCCAGCTGCCGGCATGTGAGAGCGCTTAGCTGAGCGCCTGGCCGCCGGCTATTGAGAGTGATCAGCTGAGCGCCCGGCCGCCGGCATGTGAGAGCGCTCAGCTGAGCGCCCGGCCGCCGGCTATTGAGAGCGATCAGCTGATCGTTCACAATAGTTGGCTGCCGGTAAAACTGTAAAGAAGAAAAAAAAAAAAGCTTTCCGTTGTTTTGTACGATCCGTAGCATCCGTTGTGCCACTATATGCAACGCATCCGTTGCATTCGTCACACAACGCAACGCTACGGATCACGTCCAACGCAAGTGTGAAAGTAGCCTGATACATCTGTTTTTGAATTGCAAAATTAGGGAGAAAGCTGGGGGCAATGCAATGGCTACCGCCATATTGGCTGTCACTAAGAGAATTTTTAGGGAAATGCCCTTTAATCTGCCGAGACCTAGCTACATTTCTATGAGAAATTTTAACCCTCAGGTTGGGAGTGAGCAACACACGGCACAAGCCCGATCTCGTAAAATCAGGAGAAACAGTGGTTAGGTTTATCGGAGATTGACTACTGATTGTAGAAGAAGATGTTAGATGCTAACTCTACAATGGTCAACCACACGGCATCCAACCTTGATGAGGTAAAGAGGTATCCGTTAATCCCTCCGAATGTGGACAGCGCTACAGACACTGGCATGATCCAGGAAAAATATCCCAGTAACTTTTCACCAAAAGTCTAAAGCAACAGAAGGGGGGGAGGGAAGAGGCTGAAAATATATGGAGAGGAACAAGACTGACCAAATGTGGTTGACCAAGGGGCTACTTACAACTGCCACCGCGTTGGACGACATCAGTTCTTCCGGCGTCATGGCCGTAAAATAGGCTATGTTCGTGAAGGTGTACACAAATGTCACCAGCGGGATGGAGATGAAGATGGCACGAGGTAGATTCCTAGAGGATAAGACACCATTATGGTTTTTCATTTTCTCATTTACATTGTTTGTCGTTGCTATTTTTCAGTTTTGTGCTATGACATTTTAGTAGGTTTACATGCAGTCCTATGTAAAACGATCTTGTTCTGGTTTGTGGGGCCCAAATGGAACGTCTTAGAAGCTTTGGCCTATGAATGTGTTGAGCAAGTGTTCATTGTAGATGATGAGGAGACCACCCCACCCCCCGAACGGTGGATGACTAGAATCATCCCATCTATTGGGCCCAATGTAGATCACAGTCTGACCCTTTACTGAAAAGTAATATAAATCACCAACAATGAATACAATTTTCATTAAAAAAAATAACTTTTATTAATTATAAAACGTTAAAAAATAGACAGGATGTCTCAAGAGAACAGGCCCCTCAAAAAGGGTAAATATGTATCAAGAAAAGGAGAAGCGCTACAAGTGCGAAATGTGCGTCGGAGAGGGTGTGGGATGCCATTACTTTTGTCTATTGTTCCCCTGTAGGTATTTTTGTTATTATTGCTTTCTCTTTGGTTCATTCTAGCCATTGTATTTTTATAATTACACACTTGTGTTAATAATTATACATTTAATTCATATATATACCATTATAATTTTTTGTATACGGGGTGATTTCTATATGATTTTTTGATCTGGTGCTCCCAATATAAAAATGTTCTTGATACTTACCCTTTTTGAGGGGCCTGTTCTCCTGAGACATCCTGTCTATTTTTTAATGTTTTATAATTAATAAAAGTTATTTTTTATGCAAATAGACCACAGTCTGACCCTTTACTGAAAAGTAATATAAATCACCAACAATGAATACAATTTGCATAAAAAATAACTTTTATTAGATAAAAAAATCATATAGAAATCACCCCGTATACAAAAAATTATAATGGTATATATATGAATTAAATGTATAACTATTAACACGAGTGTGTAATTATAAAAATACAATGGCTAAAATGAACCAAAGAGAAAGCAATAATAACAAAAATACCTACAGGGGAACAATAGACAAAAGTAATGGCATCCCACACCCTCTCCGACGCACGTTTCGCACTTTTAGCGCTTCTCCTTTTCTTGATACATATTTACCTTTTTTGAGGGGCCTGTTCTCTTGAGACATCCTGTCTATTTTTTAATGTTTTATAATTAATAAAAGTTATTTTTTTTTGCAAATTGTATTCATTGTTGGTGATTTACATCTTAGTGTTTCTATTCCCTAATATTGATATATAATTTTGGTGTTGAAAAGTAATATATACAGAAATGGTAAACTAACCTCCTGGGGTCAACCAGTTCTTCTGTGACATAATTCAGAAAGTTCCAGCCACTGAACGCAAAAGACCCCTGTAAGAACGCCAGTGCCAGCTGTCCAACCGTGGGGGTCATCCAAAAATTAAATGCATTACTAGGTTTTAATTCGTCATAGTTTCCTGGAAATAACAGATATGAATTTTACTTATCCATTCTTGTAATATTGCGTATCTTATTTGAAGACATGTTAAAGGGAATTTTTGTCAAATGCATTATTTTTTTTAAACTTTGCAAATGATTTTAAAATTCCACCTAATTATCTATATTAAAAACTGCATAAATCTTGTAATTTACACACAGGTCATCACTAGGCCTAATATTAGGTCAATACTTCTGGTTCTTTTCAGCAGTCACATGGACATAGGTAACAATAAACTGACTTTGGCCCATTGATTGACTGCTAAAGGAGAGCTTTCTAACATTGCTCTGATATGGGCAAAGATATTTGAAGGTAGGAGGAGGAGGTGAGCTGTGAAATCACCTCTTGTGAATAGTGGATCCTGTGTTGTTTACTGTATATAGAGGTATTATCACTCATTTTACAAGAGGGTAGGCTGTGAGCTGTGACATCACCTATTGCGATTGGATCCAATCTTATCTACTGTATATAGAAGTGTTATCAGTTATTGTACAGGAGGAGAAGGTGAGCTCTGATATTACCTATTGTGAATGGTGGATCCTGTTATTTACTGTATATAGAGGTGTTATCAGTCATTGTACAGGAAGGGGAGTATGTAAGCTGTGATATCACCTATTGTGTTTGGTGGATTCTGTTAAATCTACTTTATATAGAGGTGTTATCAGTCATTCTACAGGAGGAGGTGAGCTGTGATATCACCTATTGGGAATAGTGGATGTCACGAACCACCGGGGGGGTCACTCAGAAATACCCCGCGCTGGCTACCAGTACGTCACAATCGGGGGGTAACAAGTGGGGGTCAACCCTCCTTTATACCTCCCGACCGACAGACAGAGCACGTGACGCGCTCTCTAGCGCCCCTCTTATAGTCAGGCCAATTATGGAATTGCCCGACAATAAGCAAGGAGGCCGCTATACTACTTATGCCGATTATTGAAGGGTCCCCGGTGAGAGTAGGGTATATATTCCCCCGACCTCCGCGGGCGGAATATATAAAATCCCCCCGAATCTCACTGGCCTCCCCACAATAATCCTTGGCACAACTCGCTGCCACCAACCGATTTACGGTAACTATTAGCCGAACACACAGACGTGGGATTCAAGATCGAGATAACAGAACAACCCAAGATTAATTATATATTTTAATCGGCCGAAGCCACACTAGAAACTACAATATATACAATAGGGGATCTACAGAATATACATAGGTCAGAGTACAGTTACAATCAAAGCATGGTTTACAAACAGGCATACACAGTTCCAGCAGTTACCTTGTGCGTCTGGCCACAGGGGGGCGCCGTGGACCAGGTTTCCAGGATCTCTCTCACAGGTCTTCCCTGACCAGACCCCCGAGCAAAAGAACACTGGGAAATGGCCGAAGTAGGGTTATCAACCTGGGCAAATCCAGGTCCCCTCCTACCTTAGTGACCTCACAGGGAAGCACTGCCACTCCCCCTGCATTGAGTCAGAGTAATATCCCAGAAGGGGCTATTACCTGCAACTCCGGACTGGGAGGTCCGATCGGGATGGTTCTGGTGCCATCAGATCCGCCCGGGTCCCCTCTGCATTTTGAGTCCAAGCACGACTCATTTACCGGACTCCTACTAGCAGTTCTCTATATCTCGCCGCCCCAGGGTGCCACATAGACGTCGAGGATATGCACAGATTCGGCTTGAAGTCCCGATTCTAACGATGTAGGAGGTGTATGGCTGAGACGCACGGTAATATCATAACTGGGTATGATATTATGGAGCCAGCAGTATGCTCTCCTGTGGGGACTAGCTACTTTTGGTTTTGCTAGGTCCCTGCCCACTCTCTTTGATGAGTGGACACAGCTCCCAGGGGGTCTTCCTCTCTCTGTGTTTTAGAGGCCTGAGAGAACAAGCAATCTCCATATCAGAGGAGATGGCTGTTGGAGGTGTAAGTGGGACTTCACACCTTTCCAGATGCTGGCATCTGAGAAGTACCTCAGTGTGTGAAGGGACAAGGGAGGGGGGTTGCCCTCAGGGGGGTGATGAGAAAAATGATGACTGGACATGATCATTCCTCTTAATATCCCAGGATTTCCCTCACACCTCCCCCCTTTTGAGGGCGCTAGGGGGCAGCACACTCCGGTGTTCCCCCATGCGCCCGTCCGCGACCTCTCCTTGTCGGGACAGCCCGTCTGCGTTACCGTGGTCACGGCCCTTTTTGTGGCGAATGGTGAAGTGGTATTGCTGGAGCGCAAGGCTCCATCGCAACAACCTCCCATTTGTCCCAGAGACGGTGTGTAACCAGTTGAGGGGATTGTGGTCCGTCTCCACGATGAAGTGGCGCCCGTATAGATATGGTTGCAGACGCTACAGGGCCCACACTATGGCCAGGCATTCCTTTTCCATCGTGGAATAGGCCACTTCCCTTGGTAACAGCTTCCTGCTCAGGTACAAGACTGGGTGCTCTTGGCTCGCAGAGTCCACCTGGCTGAGCACCGCACCGAGGCCGAAGTCACTGGCATCGGTCTGTACTACAAACGGCCGCGTGAAGTCGGTTGCCTGTAGCACGGGCGGGCTGGACAGGGCGTCCTTTAGGGCCCGGAAAGCTGTCTCGCAGTCCATTGTCCAATTGACTGCAGAGGGCAGCTTCTTCTTGGTGAGGTCCGTCAAGGGCTTTGCCAGGCTACTATAGCGTGGAACAAACCTCCTATAGTACCCAGCGGTCCCCAAGAAGGACATCACCTGCTTCTTGGTCCTGGGGGTGGGCCAGGATGCGATGGCCTCCACTTTCTCAGGCTCGGGCTTCAGTGTTCTCCCGCCTACCCGGTGACCGAGGTACTGGACCTCGCTCATGGCCAGCTGACACTTTCCCGGCTTGATGGTCAAACCTGCCTGGTGGATCCGCCTGAGCACCTGTGCTAGATGCTCTAGGTGGTCCTCCCAGGTGGGACTGAAGACGGCAATCTCATCCAGGTACGCGGCCGCGTACCCTTCAAGTCCCTTGAGCAGGGTGTTGACCATCCGCTGGAAAGTGGCAGGGGCATTCCTCATCCCAAATGGCATCACCGTGGACTCGTACAGTCCAAATGGGGTAATAAAGGCAGAGCGTTCCCTGGCCTTGCGGGTAAGGGGGATCTGCCAATATCCCCGGCTCAGATCCATGATGGTCAGGTACTGAGCCCCGGCCAACTGATTGAGCAGGTCATCGATGCGTGGCATTGGGTACGCATCGGCGACCGTGACAGCATTGAGCCCCCTGTAGTCCACGCAGAACCGAGTGGTTCGGTCCTTTTTAGGGACGAGGACTACAGGCGAGGCCCAAGCGCTGTTGGATGCCTGGATCACCCCCAGCTTCAGCATCTCGTCAATCTCCTGGCGCATGTGTCGCTGCACCTCCAGGGAGACCCGATATGCTGAACGCCGGATCGGGGGATGATCCCCAGTGTCCACGTGATGGACAGCCAAGTCAGTCTTTCCGGGCTGGTTGGTAAACAACCCCCGGAAGGGGTGTAGGGTGGCCCACAGCTGGGACCGTTGGTCCTCCAAGAGCTGGTGGCCAACCTCCACATCCTCAATGGATCCGCCTGCCCTAACCTGGGCTAGCATATCCAAGAAGGTTTCCGCTTCTCCCTCCTCGGGCAGGTTGCACACGGGGAGCGCACACGCCTCCCGCTCATGATGTGCCTTCATCATGTTCACATGGAAGGGCTTCCGCCTTCCACGGGCAGGGTCCAGGGTGACCAGGTACGTTACAGGGTTGAGCTGCTGGTACACAAGGTATGGGCCTTCCCAGGCTGCCTGAAGCTTGTCCTGTGGTACGGGGACCAGTACCCACACCTTTTGACCCACTTAGTAGGTCCTCTCACAAGCGTTCTGGTCGTACCAACGCTTCTGATCGGCCTGGGCTTGAGCCATATTGTCGTGTACCAGTTGCGTCAAGGCCTGCATTTTGTCCCGGAAGCGCATGACATACTCTATAACCGACACTCCAGGGGTGGCCAAATCCCCTTCCCAAGCCTCTTTCACCAGAGCCAGGGGGCCCCGCACACGTCGCCCGTACAGGAGCTCAAACGGTGAGAATCCTGTTGAGGCCTGTGGAACCTCCCGGTAAGCAAATAGCAGGTGTGGGAGATACCGCTCCCAGTCACGCCCGTGGGAGTCGACCAACATCTTAAGCATCTGCTTTAAGGTGCCATTGAACCGCTCACACAGGCCATTAGTCTGTTGATGGTACGGGCTGGCCACCAGATGTCGCACCTGGACTTGCTTACAGAGGGCCTCCATCAGCTGGGACATGAATTGGGTCCCCCGGTCAGTGAGCATTTCCTGGGGAAAACCCACTCGGGAGAAAATCTCCAGCAATGTGGTGGCCACCTTGTCAGCCCGAATGGACGACAAGGCCACTGCTTCTGGGTACCGGGTGGCATAGTCCACTACCGTCAGTATGAAGCGTTTCCCGGAGCTACTGGGGATGGCCAGCGGGCCGACCAGATCCACAGCCACCCTCCTGAAAGGCTCATCGATGATGGGCAGAGATACCAGTGGGGCTTTGGGGTGTGGCCCCGCCTTCCCCACTCTCTGACAGGTTTCACACGAACGGCAGTAGGCAGCCACATCGGCTCCCATTTTTGGCCAGTAGAAATGCTGGTTTAACCTGGCCTTGGTCTTAGCGATCCCTAGGTGTCCGGCCATCGGAATCTCATGTGTGATCCGCAACAACTCCGTCCGGAACGGATAGGGTACCACCAACTGTCGGTCCCTGGGCCACGCCTCCGGTGAACCCTGCTGGACCGTGACCCAGTACAGCCGTCCTTGGTCCCAGACCACTCGCTCCGGGTCCGAGTCCGAGGGAGGCTGTGCCGCCTGCTCCTTTAGAGCTTTCAGGCTGTCGTCAGCTTCTAACGCTGCCTGAAACCCCTGACTAGATGTGGCCAGAATCGACGAGACTGTCACATCTTCGTTCAGTACCCCGGGACCTGTGTCCTGGCCTCCACCTGACTCGGCTGCCACTTGGTCAGAAGGGGAAGAGCCATCGGACCTCCGGGAGGCCCCTTGGCTTCCAGCACTCCCACTGCGGGTGACAGCGGCCACAGCCGCTGCGACCGTGGGTCGTGCCTGCTCCTCCTCCGTTCCTGACCAAGTCGCCGGTTCAGGCAGACCTACCTGGCTTCCTGACACCCCGGTTGTGGGGAAACCATGCACCGAGATCTTACCTGGGAGCACTTCCGCTCCGGGACCAGCCCCAATCTCACCTGCCTGTTCCCCCCCTGCAGCAACAGAACCCCGCTGTGAAATCTCTGGGGACCCCACATTTGCTGTGGTAGCCCCCACCCCACACACTGGTCCTCCCCCTGCAGCACCCTGCTCTCTGCTTATCCCTGCAGAGGGCAACAGATCCCAGCTCACTGGCTGATCACTTGTAGAGGCATGGTCACACCTTTCTCCAAGCCTCTCCCCTGTCACAGCTGCAGCTGTGTGTGTGTCTATGGTGTCTATGCAAGCAGAAATATCAGAGTTCACTCCCCCCTCCCTTACATCATTCATAGATAACACATTAACATTGTCCGGAGGCATGTCAGTACTGGCTGAAGGTTCAGCCCTTGGGGGGGCCCAAACTGGGAGGTTATCTGCCCCAAATGTGTCCCACGTAGCACGTTTGCGGGGATCCGATCAGTTACCCCCACCTCCCTCACCCCTCGCCCCAGTCCAAATAAAGGCCAGCAACAGGCAGCGCCGGGTCAATGCCTCCAATCCCGGAGACAGCGAGGGTTTTTCCAGGTACCAAGTCTTGGGGGGACACCATCTCAGGCCGCACCAGAGTCACCTCCGAGGCGCTGTCTCGCAGTCCTATGGTCACAGACCGGCCGACGGTGACAGGTTGGAAGCTGTCCAGGGACCTACCACCACCCCCACCCACACAATACACCTTGGGCGGCCCTTGGGACGGGGACGGAGCCGGGGCCTTGGGACGCTGAGGGCACATGGCCTTGAAGTGTCCAGGTTGGTTGCACTGGTGGCACCGTCTTGGTTCTGCCACGGGCCTGGAGAGGGGAGTTGAGGGGGACACCCCCTGCAGTCTAGGGGCAGGTGGGGCAGTCGCAGAATTCATCTTACCCCCTCTCCAGGTGCTACTGGTGGCCGCTCTCCTGGCCTCAGGGGCCCGATTGTTGGTGTAGTCATCAGCCAGGGCAGCTGTAGCCGTGGACCCCTTTGGCTTCTGGTCTCGGATGAACTGGCGGAGATCCTCAGGGCAGTTCCACAAGAGTTGCTCCATGATGACCAAGTCCAGGATCTCTGGTCCGGTGGAAAGCTGCAGGCCTTGGGTCCAGTGGTCGGCAGCTCGGGCAAGGGCCCGCCGGTGGTCAGCCCAGGAGTCCTTTGGTCCCTTCTGCAGGGTCCGGAACTTCTTGCGGTAGGACTCCGGAGTGAGGTTGTACTGTTGGATCAGGGCCCGCTTGATGGTGTCGTAGCCCTGATCTGCCTCAGTAGGCAAGTCCCCAAGGATTTCCAGGGCCTTACCCCTTAAACGGGGGTCAGGTATTTGGCCCACTGGTCCTTGTCCAGATGGTGCTGCAGGCAAGTCCGTTCAAAAGCAGTCAGGAAAGAGTCCAAGTCTCCATCCTTCTCCAGCACTGGGAAGTCCTCAACACGGACCTTTGGAAGTTTGGTGTCTTGAAGGTCACGGGTGGCTGATGAGGGCTGGAGCTGAGCTAGCTGCAGCTGGTGGTCACGCTCTGCCTGTTGCTGTCCCTCTTCACGTGCTGCTTGCCGCTCCGCAGCCTCACGCGCTGCTTGCCGCTCCGCAGCCTCACGCGCTGCTTGCCGCTCCGCAGCCTCACGCGCTGCGTGCCGCTCCGCAGCCTCACGCGCTGCCTGTCGCTCACGCTCGGCCATGAGTATCTTGTAGGTATCCCGGTCTCCAACCATAAGCCTGGCCAAGGCAGCTTGAAGGAGGGCCTCTGCACCTCTCAGGCCGGAGGGATTGGCAAGTGGTGATCTGCGGCACGCTGCAGAGCCAGGTGATTCACTGTCCATTTCAGAGCGGAGGACTGGCATCTGGCTCGTTGAGGACCCTTGGGCGAGCTCCTCCTCATTTTGTCCAGCAGTGCCAGGTTGTGCGATGTCCTCTGCAGAGCTGTTCTCTGGCGTCGGGCTCTTGGAGGGCTCATGGACAACCTCCTCATCGTCTCTGGCCTGAGCATCGGCCATTCCTTTGGCTTTGCTCCTGGTGCTCTCAGCCATTGTTGCAGACTTTGGTCACTGACACAGAACTGACACCTGATGCGCCCACACACCTTACAGTATCTGCACTCTGACACTCTAGTGTTGAGCTAGTCTGAAGACCCCAGCAGCCACAGCTGCTGCAGGCAGTCTTTAGTGTCTGGGAGTATGGTCTCACACTCACACACTATTATCTCGATCCCACCGCTTGCCACCAATATGTCACGAACCACCGGGGGGGTCACTCAGAAATCCCCCGCGCTGGCTACCAGTACGTCACAATCGGGGGGTAACAAGTGGGGGTCAACCCTCCTTTATACCTCCCGACCGACAGACAGAGCACGTGACGCGCTCTCTAGCGCCCCTCTTATAGTCAGGCCAATTATGGAATTGCCCGACAATAAGCAAGGAGGCCGCTATACTACTTATGCCGATTATTGAAGGGTCCCCGGTGAGAGTAGGGTATATATTCCCCCGACCTCCGCGGGCGGAATATATAAAATCCCCCCCGAATCTCACTGGCCTCCCCACAATAATCCTTGGCACAACTCGCTGCCACCAACCGCTTCACGGTAACTATTAGCCGAACACACAGACGTGGGATTCAAGATCGAGATAACAGAACAACCCAAGATTAATTATATATTTTAATCGGCCGAAGCCACACTAGAAACTACAATATATACAATAGGGGATCTATATACATAGGTCAGAGTACAGTTACAATCAAAGCATGGTTTACAAACAGGCATACATAGTTCCAGCAGTTACCTTGTGCGTCTGGCCACAGGGGGGGGCCGTGGACCAGGTTTCCAGGATCTCTCTCACAGGTCTTCCCTGACCAGACCCCCGAGCAAAAGAACACTGGGAAATGGCCGAAGTAGGGTTATCAACCTGGGCAAATACAGGTCCCCTCCTACCTTAGTGACCTCACAGGGAAGCACTGCCAGTCCCCCTGCATTGAGTCAGAGTAATATCCCAGAAGGGGCTATTACCTGCAACTCCGGACAGGGAGGTCCGATCGGGATGGTTCTGGTGCCATCAGATCCGCCCGCGTCCCCTCTGCATTTTGAGTCCAAGCACGACTCATTTACCGGACTCCTACTAGCAGTTCTCTATATCTCGCCGCCCCAGGGTGCCATATAGACTTCGAGGATATGCACAGATTCGGCTTGAAGTCCCGATTCTAACGATGTAGGAGGTGTATGGCTGAAACGCACCGTAATATCATAACTGGGTATGATATTACGGAGCCAGCAGTATGCTCTCCTGCGGGGGACTAGCTACTTTTGGTTTTGCTAGGTCCCTGCCCACTCTCTTTGATGAGTGGACACAGCTCCCAGGGGGTCTTCCTCTCTCTGTGTTTTAGAGGCCTGAGAGAACAAGCAATCTCCATATCAGAGGAGATGGCTGTTGGAGGTGTAAGTGGGACTTCACACCTTTCCAGATGCTGGCATCTGAGAAGTACCTCAGTGTGTGAAGGGACAAGGGAGGGGGGTTGCCCTCAGGGGGGTGATGAGAAAAATGATGACTGGACATCATCATTCCTCTTAATATCCCAAGATTTCCCTCACAGTGGATCTTGTGTTATTTACCGTATATAGAGGAATTATCACTCATGGTACAGGAGGGGGAGGAGGTGAGCTGTGACATCACCTATTGTGAATAGTGGATCCTGCATTATTTACTGTATATAGAGGTGTTATCAGTCATTGTACAGGAGGAGGAAGAGATGAGCTGGGACATCACCTATTGTGAATGGTGGATTCTGCGTTATCTACTGTATATACAGGTGTTACCAGTCATTGTACAGGAAGGGGAGTATGTAAGCTGTGACATCACCTATTGTGTTTGGTGAATCCTGTTAAATCTACTTTATAGGTGTTATCAGTCATTCTACAGGAGGAAGTGAGCTGTGATGTCACCTATTGTGAATAGCGGATCCTGTGTTATTTACTGTATATAGAGGAATTATCACTCATTGTACAGGAGGAGAAGGTGAGCTGTGACATCACTTATTGTGAATGGTGGATCCTGTGTTATCTACTGTATATAGAGGTGTTATCAGTAATTGTATTGGAAGGGGAGGGGAGTAGGTGAGCTATGACATCACCTATTGTGTTTGGTGTATCCTGTTAAATCTACTTTATATAGAGGTGTTATTAGTCATTATACAGGAGGAGGTGAGCTGTGATATCCACCTACAGTATTGTGAATGGATCATTCTACAGAGAATTGTTATCTTATCTTGTCTTTGTCGATAAGGAAACTTCTGAAAGCCTTCTGTACAGTACAGGAATTGTTAGTTTAGCATATGGCCTAGTAACCAGTGTGGAAATTGCACAATCTCAGAATTTTATTAAATATAGATAGTAATATGAAAAATTTGAATAAAATATTGTTTAGGGTTTTTTTTAAGCATTTAACATAAAAACCTTATTTTAAGAATAGAAGAATAGGTAATTTTCAGATGACCTTTTATTTTTGCAGGGAAACAATATTCGATTGCTTTACTTCTGAAGTAGTGCTGGTGAAGTGCTTCTGAAGAAGTGCTGGTGAAGTACTTCTGAAGTAGTGCTGGTGAAGTATGTTGAATATTCTTAAAGGGATTGTCTAGAATTAGACACGGCTGGTGTCTTGCAGTACCACAAAGGCAACCTGCTTGTATATCTCAGCCACAAATTGCGCTATAATACCATTATTGAGAAGCCATGATACTGCACTGCTGGGGAAGAAAGTGGCTTTGTTTTTCTAACCCTGGACAACCTTTAACCAGTATTTCTGCAGCCACGATCTGGGACAGAGGTGTTTGCTCGTAGTCAGTATTCTGCTTATTCTGTTAGATGTGAGAAATGAGCTAAGCTGTGTTCATAGAGTGTCTGAGCCTCGCATTAAAAGGTGCAGAAAGCGCCAAACTGGCTGCTGCTAAGTGCTTGTGTAGCATAATGCATCCTCCAAAAGAATACCATGAGCTCCGTAATAGATGTAGCATGCTCTTGATACATTTGTGTATATACAGTACTGACCAAAAGTTTGGACACACCTTCTCATTCAAAGAGGTTTTTTATTTTCATGAAAATTGTAGATTCACATTGAAGGCATCAAAACTATGAATTAACACATGTGGAATGAAATACTTAACAAAAAAGTGTGAAACAATTGAAAATATGTCTTATATTCTAGGTTCTTCAAAGTAGACACCTTTTGCTTTGATTACTGCTTTGCACAGTCTTGGCATTCTCTTGATGAGCTTCAAGAGGTAGTCAGCGGAAATGGTTTTCTAACAGTCTTGAAGGAGTTCCCAGAGATGCTTAGCACTTGTTGGCCCTTTTGCCTTCACTCTGCGGTCCAGCTCACCCCAAACCATCTCGATTGGGTTCAGGTCTGGTGACTGTGGAGGCCAGGTCATCTGGCGTAGCACCCCATCACTCTCCTTCTTAGTCAAATAGCCCTGGAGGTGTGTTTGGGGTCATTGTCCTGTTGAAAAATAAATGATGGTCCAACTAAACGCAAACCGGATGGAATAGCATGCCGCTGCAAGATGCTGTGGTAGCCATGCTGGTTCAGTATACCTTCAATTTTGAATAAATCCCCAACAGTGTCACCAGCAAAGCCCCCCGACACCATCACACCTCCTCCATGCTTCACAGTGGGAACCAGGCATGTAGAGTGCATCCATTCACCTTTTCTGCGTCACACAAAGACACGGTGGTTGGATCCAAAGATCTCAAATTTGAACTCATCAGACCAATCAGATTTCCACTGGTCTAATGTCCATTCCGGATCCAAAGATCTCAAATTTGAACTCATCAGACCAATCAGATTTCCACTGGTCTAATGTCCATTCCTTGTGTTCTTTAGCTCAAACAAGTCTCTTCTGCTTGTTGCCTGTCCTTAGCAGTGGTTTCTAAGCAGCTATTTTACCATGAAGGCTGCTGCACAAAGTCTCCTCTTAACAGTTGTTCTAGAGATGTGTCTGCTGCTAGAACTCTGTGTGGCATTGACCTGGTCTCTATTCTGAGCTGCTGTTAACCTGCGATTTCTGAGGCTGGTGACTCGGATAAACTTATCCTCTGCAGCAGAGGTGACTCTTGGTCTTCCTTTCCTGGGGCGGTCCTCATGCCAGTTTCTTTGTAGCATTTGATGGTTTTTGCCACTGCACTTGTGGACACTTTCAAAGTTTTCCCAATTTTTCGGCCTGAGTGACTGACCTTCATTTCTTAAAGTAATGATGGCCACTCGTTTTTCTTTACTTAGCTGCTTTTTTCTTGCCATAATACAAATTCTAACAGTCTATTCAGTAGGACTATCAGCTGTGTATCCACCAGACGTCTGCACAACACCACTGATGGTCCCAACCCCATTTATAAGGCAAGAAATCCCACTTATTAAACCTGACAGGGCACACCTGTGAAGTGAAGACCATTTCCGGTGACTACCTCTTGAAGCTCATCAAGAGAATGCCAAGAGTGTGCAAAGCAGTAATCAAAGCAAAAGGCGGCTACTTTGAAGAACCTAGAATATAAGACATATTTTCAGTTGTTTCACACTTTTTTAAGTATTTCCGTCCACATGTTTTAATTCATAGTTTTTTCTCTATCTCGTTCCGTTTTCAAGATAAAAATGCTAACTCCGTTGTTTTCCACCAGGTGGCGCTATAGGTGGTTTCATTGCGTAGCGCATGGCTACTTTACTATACCTAGACACCACTTCTATGCCAATAGCTGCAGCCTTTCTCAAGTTAATGACGGTGGGCAGGATATAGGTGGACACACACTGTATATTGGCAAGGTATATCTCCAACAAAGGATTCTGGCACAGTATTGCCATTCAGTGGCATAAATCAGCCATTGGCCACAATGCCGAATATTTTAGACCATGGTATATTTTTGCAGAGGTCCAGTATTTAGGGAAACATAGTCTGCTTGTTCCCTATACAGGTAAGGCAATGGCACACATACAGCAGAAGCTCCTGTACAAGAACAGTATATGGGCACTTTGCAGTCCAATAGCTCCTCATAATGCACAATTCCACCAGAGTTGGAGGTAGAAGTGGCCACCTTATCTCCTGGGCCCTTGTGCGGCTGCACCAACAACATGTCCACCACTGACGTAAGGTATAAAAGTCAGACAGATGCAAAAAGGATACGTTTTTTGGCTTCTGTTGGACTTTTTCCAGTGCATAGCCAAATATAGGGCCCAGACAGACACTGTATATGTGGCGCCCCTGAGGCTCCAGTCGCCACAGAGTATTGCACCTGATTTAAGGTGTAGTGCTGAACCCGTATCCGGAGGAGGTTGGTACCGGTTTCACCACTTACACACTCAAATACACAACCAGATTGCCTGCCCTCCCCAATGGGGACCGGGCTAGGGTAGGGTCTTAAGGTTGCCTTCAAACATGGGGGGGCACCATCCACTAGTGACAGGGACCCGGTGAGGAGCAGCCACTTAGGTGGAGTTTTGAGCCAACACAACAGTCAGGAGTTCTCCAGCAGGAGAGGAAAGGAGCAGATGTGCCTTACCGGTGCTCTGGTGGGACACGGGAGCTCACACGGTTACCTAAGGGAGAACTTCATTGCTCCCTCGGAACCGGTGCCACACAGGGTGCAGGATCCTATGGAAGATCATTCTCCAAGTTGGTTTTCCAGAATCTGCCGGGACGGGGAGGTTTCAAGCTTCCCTGACCACACAGAGCCCGAAACCACAGTGCCAGATAGGATCCGGGGCCTTGGAGAGCACCAGGTCCCATTGCGGAACCGCGGCACCTGCAAATAGGGACAAGTGTACTATTCGAGACGGACTGGGGTCCCCAAGTAGCTTTAAGCCAACACACACGGCGCTAGGAGTAAGGGACTCACCGAGCACCATACTGGATTGACCTCCAAAGGAATCCGGGTTCGACGGGGTCAATCACAGCGAGTGACCAGTACCACCTGGGTGAGCGTCATCAAAAAGTGAGTAAAGACACCTGCAACCGCAGTACTTACTTGGACTATTGCCATCACTACTGCCCTCATCATCCTCCCGGGGCCCACTCCACCTGTGGGGAGCCGGACCATCTCTGGCTGCTACTACCATCCGCCCCGGAGGACAACGGCGGCAGCGGCGGCTCATTCCCTGGCTGCGTATCACAGGTGGCGTCACGACAATCATCCTACTACAATCCCCATCATCTTCCCTCCTTATTGGTGTACACCTCGGGGCATGAAGCCGTACAGGCCACTGCGACATCCCAGATCATCCCACCAGCCTCGTGACGAGTAACTCACGGGATTCCCCGTGCCTGACAACCCCTACCACCTGGGGGCTACATACAGTTAGGTCCAGAAATATTTGGACAGTGACACAATTTTCGCGAGTTGGGCTCTGCATGCCACCACATTGGATTTGAAATGAAATCTCTACAACAGAATTCAAGTGCAGATTGTAACGTTTAATTTGAAGGTTTGAACAAAAATATCTGATAGAAATTGTAGGAATTGTCACATTTCTTTACAAACACTCCACATTTTAGGAGGTCAAAAGTAATTGGACAAATAAACCAAACCCAAACAAAATATTTTTACTTTCAATATTTTGTTGCGAATCCTTTGGAGGCAATCACTGCCTTAAGTCTGGAACCCATGGACATCACCAAACGCTGGGTTTCCTCCTTCTTAATGCTTTGCCAGGCCTTTACAGCCGCAGCCTTCAGGTCTTGCTTGTTTGTGGGTCTTTCCGTCTTAAGTCTGGATTTGAGCAAGTGAAATGCATGCTCAATTGGGTTAAGATCTGGTGATTGACTTGGCCATTGCAAAATGTTCCACTTTTTTGCACTCATGAACTCCTGGGTAGCTTTGGCTGTATGCTTGGGGTCATTGTCCATCTGTACTATGAAGCGCCGTCCGATCAACTTTGCGGCATTTGGCTGAATCTGGGCTGAAAGTATATCCCGGTACACTTCAGAATTCATCCGGCTACTCTTGTCTGCTGTTATGTCATCAATAAACACAAGTGACCCAGTGCCATTGAAAGCCATGCATGCCCATGCCATCACGTTGCCTCCACCATGTTTTACAGAGGATGTGGTGTGCCTTGGATCATGTGCCATTCCCTTTCTTCTCCAAACTTTTTTCTTCCCATCATTCTGGTACAGGTTGATCTTTGTCTCATCTGTCCATAGAATACTTTTCCAGAACTGAGCTGGCTTCATGCGGTGTTTTTCAGCAAATGTAACTCCGGCCTGTCTATTTTTGGAATTGATGAATGGTTTGCATCTAGATGTGAACCCTTTGTATTTACTTTCATGGAGTCTTCTCTTTACTGTTGACTTAGAGACAGATACACCTACTTCACTGAGAGTGTTCTGGACTTCAGTTGATGTTGTGAACGGGTTCTTCTTCACCAAAGAAAGTATGCGGCGATCATCCACCACTGTTGTCATCCGTGGACGCCCAGGCCTTTTTGAGTTCCCAAGCTCACCAGTCAATTCCTTTTTTCTCAGAATGTACACGACTGTTGATTTTGCTACTCCAAGCATGTCTGCTATCTCTCTGATGGATTTTTTCTTTTTTTTCAGCCTCAGGATGTTCTGCTTCACCTCAATTGAGAGTGCCTTTGACCGCATGTTGTCTGGTCACAGCAACAGCTTCCAAATGCAAAACCATACACCTGTAATCAACCCCAGACCTTTTAACTACTTCATTGATTACAGGTTAACGAGGGAGACGCCTTCAGAGTTAATTGCAGCCCTTAGAGTCCCTTGTCCAATTACTTTTGGTCCCTTGAAAAAGAGGAGGCTATGCATTACAGAGCTATGATTCCTAAACCCTTTCTCCGATTTGGATGTGAAAACTCTCATATTGCAGCTGGGAGTGTGCACTTTCAGCCCATATTATATATAGAATTGTATTTCTGAACATGTTTTTGTAAACAGCTAAAATAACAAAACTTGTGTCACTGTCCAAATATTTCTGGACCTAACTGTATGCACAAAGTCTCAAAGACACATAACAAGTCTGTTGAAACGGACTTTATGCAAAGGAGATCTTGTGGGTTCGCATGTACATAGAGAATCACCTTAAGGCTTATTTTTCTCCTTTAGAAACAATATGTCTGGATGAGAATACTTCTGTAATATAGCAAGCACATATTTGCCTACATTTCCGAGGACATTTAAGCACCCCTCCTACTGAGAACATACCCCCAAGATAGTGGCAGACATACCATTGCTGCAAACTGTGCAGTCACACAGGGGCCAAAGAGGTAAAACGGGGGCAACGTCCATCACAGAAGCAGGTGGATTTGTGAATTATGATGGACTGTTGGTCTATAAAGTGCCCCTATATTGTTTTTCCAAAGGGGCTCGCTTCTGTCTGTGTCCGCTCCTGCAAAAAGTTATGCTCTCTAGGTCCACCTTAGAGCACAGACATTTGGTTACGGCTTTATCAAGTCGAGCCCATAAATTAGGATCTCCATTGACTTATATGGAGTTCGGGAACAAGTTCAGGTCAAGTTTGGTTCCTTAAATGAACTTTTAACTAAAGTCCGACCGAAACCTAAAGTTCCATAGGTCAGCGCATCTCTAATCATTAGGAAATAAAATATGTGCCATATGGGCACCAAATCACAAATCTGTAATAAATGGATCAAAAATACACTCTTGTGCCGAAGGCCCAGTTCTAGCTGTATGTAACTGCACAGGAGGATGCATCACCCGACATTACTCTAGGGGGCGCCACTGACCATTGAGGGCATCCAGACCTTGCTTTGCCATTCTTGGTGCACCAAGCTCTAGAAAGGCAGATGAACGGGATCCAGAAAACTGTGCCAACACTTACTGATTATTATTTGGGGACTATGTGGTACAATAAGAGGTCATCAGGGGAAGGTATTACACAGGAACTATGAATGACAGAAAATCTAAAATGTTGTACCTTTAAATATTTGCATAAACCCAACGACTATAATAAGGCCCAATGCTAGAAGTTTCCCGGCAGTGAATATGTCCTGGATCCGCGTCGCCCACCGGACGCTGGTGCTGTTCACCCATGTGAGCAATACTGCAACAAAGAAACGGTCATCAGACCAAATGCAACTGTAACCTTTTATTATACATTTCTGGATACTTTCATTTCCGCCTTTTTAGATATAGTTCATTATCTGCACATTTAGACCAGATTTTTCTTTTTCTTCATAGCAATAAGACCACAGATAATTTCATAATGATCGTCTTTCCTATTGATTTATGTTTTTAATGAATAGATTCATCTTGCCAGAAACCCCTCTTTTAGGTCAGATCTTTCTTTTGAGACCCCTAATTATGTTTAAAAATAAAAAGTCTTGCCTTGGGGACCCGACAGACAGGTTCTTGCATTAAACAAATGTGAATGGATGGCATGTAATGTAATGGTGCATGTGAGTGGGTGGTCGTACTTTCCCCCAGTGAATACGGCTGATGGCTAGAAGTGAAATAATGGCCATCAAAAAAATAAAATAAATAATAGGAGTCAAATCAGGAACAGAAATAATTGGATATTTTCCCAGGAGTGTTATAATCTTTGTTATGTAGATGATAATTGTCCACAGCAGAATGATTTCTTGTATCGGGCTGCCATCTAGAGGTAAATATGTGAAGTACAAATGAAAAATAAATATACACAGTTAGGTACTTTGCACGTTGCGACATCGCTACTGCGATGTCGTCGGGGTTAAATCGAAAGTGACGCACATCCGACGCCAGTAACGACGTCGCAACATATAAAGCCTAGATGCACCGATAAACGATCGCAAAAGCGTCGTAAATCGGTGATCTGTGTAGTGTCGGTCATTTCCATAATGCCGGTGCAGCGACAGGTACGATGTTGTTCCTGGTTCCTGCGGCAGCACACATCACTGTGTATGAAGCTGCAGGAGCGAGGAACATCTCCTTACCTGTCTCCACCAGCTATGCGGAAGGAAGGAGGTGGGCGGGATGTTTACGTCCCGCTCATCTCCGCTCCTCCGCTTCTATTGGCCACCTGTCGTGTGACATCGCTGTGACACCGCACGACACGCCCCCTTAGGAAGGAGGCGGGTCGCCGGCCAGAGCGACGTCGCAGGGCAGGTGAGTGCATGTGAAGCTGCCGTAGCGATAATGTTCGCTACGGCAGCTATCACAAGAAATCGCATGTGCGACGGGGGCGGGGACTATCGCACTCGGCATCGTTACCATCGGCTAGCGATGTCGCAGCGTGCAAAGTACCCCTAAGACTGGATTCACACTTGTACAAGGATCACAGTGCACTGACCGGACCAGTCGCTGGCTCTCCTGGCAGGAGTGGGTCAGCTACATATATTTCTATACATCTACCCTGCTCCTATCAGGAGAGCCAGCGTCCGGCCCGGATAGTGCAATGCGATTCTCACATGTGACTCCAGCCTTAGGCCCCCTTCACACATTCGTGTCTCCGGTACGTGTGAGGTCTGTTTTCACAGGTTCCGGAGACACGTGCGTGTTTTCTCATGGACTGTGTGTCCATGTGGAGTATATGTTTGTCCGTGTGCTCCAGACATAGACATGTCCGTTTTTCTCCGGCAGCATGGGTGTCACACAGACCACATGGATGTGCTCCATGTGACATCAGTGTGACACGTACCGGAGAAAACCACGTTTTTGTGAAATAAAAAGAATTTCTACACTCACGTTCTCCAGTACTGCTGTCTTCAGCCCTGTTGTCACTTTCTTCTGATCACGGCTCATTGCATATTCACTGAAACGAGGACCGGAAGCAGCAGCAGCAGGGAGACAGCGGCGGCCGGCGACCACAGAGTGGAAGACATCAGCACCATGGACAGCAGCAGCAGGGATAGGTGAGCAGAAAGTCCTTGTTCTCTGTGTATTATCACGGATAGCACACCGAGAACACTCATGTGCCAAAATCACGGCACACGGAGGGACATACACACCTTTTACATGTCCGTGCAAAACGTGTGTGGTTTTTCTTGAACGAGTTAGGCTGAGTCCAGTAATCACCCGTTAGAACTGATCCATTGGAAAAAAAAAGTTCTGCAAACACAAGTTGTTTATTTTCCGGTTTGAAAATTTTTATTTTTGCAGAATTTTTTAACATGAGAGTCAAAGGAAAACCGATCCGTTCACTGATTGCTATTTACTCATCCATTGTGTCATAAATGTCATACTCACACAAACAGACCAGAGAAAGTGTCCTGGTGGCGTCATATGGAGGTATACAGTCTGGAAATACGGGCTGCAGGACATAGTTTGAGAACGTCAGTGCGATGACTGCCAGGCTTGTAGGGTACATAATGAGAACTGCACTCCATAGCAGCAGGAACCTGGGGGAACAGGGAAGAAGGGTCACATGTCTCTTTATATAATGACATCTACAAAAATACCCCCTTCAACAACCACTTACATGTATTCGGAAGACTTTAGTATGTTATCCTTATAAGTATAGTGCATTGCAAAAGTATTCATACCCTCTGAACTTTTCCACACTTTTTTCACGTTACACCCACAAACCTACATGGATTTTATGGGGATTTAATGTGATATACCAACACAAAGAGGCAAGTATTTGTGACATGTAAAGGCAATGATACATATTTTTCTAAATATTTTAAAAATATAAATCTGAAAATTGTGACGTGCATTTGTATTCAGCCCCCCTGTAGTCTGATACCACTAAATCAAATCCTCAGTGTCCAATTGCCTGCAGAGTTAGTAAATTATAGTCTTCTTCTGTGTAATTTGTCAGTATAACTACAGCTGTTTTGTGAAGTCTTCAATGGTGTAAAAAAAACCCCAAAACCTAAAAACCCCCACCCCAAAAAAATCCAAACTCTGAACATCTCAAATAGCACTGTTCAATGCATCATCCAAAACTGGAAGGAGTATGGCACAACTGCGAAGCTACCAAGACATGGCCTTCTACCTAAACTGACATCCCAAGGAGACCACTAATTAGAGAAGCAGCCAAGTGGCCCATGGTTAGTGGAGGAGTCGCAGAGATCCACCACTCAGGTGGGAGAATCCATCCACAGAATGACTATTAGCCGGAGACTACAGAAATCTAGCCTTTATAGAACAATGGCAAGAAGAAACCATTTTGAAAGCCATAAGAAGTCCCGTTTGCACTATGCAAAAAGCCATTTAGGAGATGCAGTGAGCATGTGGAAGAAGGTGCTCTGGTCAGATGAGACCAACGTAGAACTTTGTGGGCTAAATGCAAAATGCTATATGTGGCGGAAAACTAGCACTATACATCACCCTGAGAAGACCCTACCCACCGTCACCCATGGTGGAGGCAGCATCCTGCTGTGGGGAGGCCTTTCTTCAGCAGGGGCAAGGAAGTTGTCAGAGTTGATGGGAAGATAGATGCAGCTAAATATAGGGCAATCCTAAAGGAAAATCCGTTAGAGGCTGCAAAAGACTTGAGCCTGGGGCGTAGGTTCATCTTCCCGCCGGACAACGACCCTAAACATCCGGCCAGAGCTATAATGGATGTCTCAGAACAGAGCATATTCATGTGTGTGTGAACGACCCAGTCACAGTCCAGACCTAAATCACATCTTGGAAAAGATGTGAAAACTGCTGATCACAGACGTCTCCATCTAATCTCACTGAGCGAGAGCTCGTGTGCAAAGAAGAAGGGAAAAATGTCACCGGAAGATGTGTAAAGCTGGAGAGACAAACCCCAAAAGAGTCCCAGCAGTAACTGCAGGGAAAGGTGCTCCTACAAAGTATTGGCTCAGGGGGGCTGAATACAAATGCACATCACAATTTTGAGATTTACATTTTTAAAATATTTAGAAAATCATATATGATTTCCTTTACACTTCACAAATACTTGCTAATTTGTGTATATAACATAAAATACATTTTACGTTTGTATGAATACTTTTTCAAGATACTGTACATACAATAGTTTATAACCTCTTCATGCTTTTAGGTACATTTAGGTATTAGATTATATTTATGACTAAATATAAATGCATTATTTTACCAAATTAGCCAATCAGAGGGATCATTTGAGAAGGGAACAAACAATATTTAGAAAGGTCATTGTTTTTAATTTCTAAATTAATTCTTAAATGTCCGATCCATAGACAATCCAGAGAGGAGAAGTTGCACTTCTACACTGACCAAAATTATAAACGCAACACTTTTGTTTTGCTCCCAGTTTTCATGAGTTATCCTGATGGTCCTCAAAATGCCAGAGACTGTGCCTGTTCATCCCGGCTGTGCCTCCAGCCTCAGCTATCCCGGTGTCCCTCACCACTCTAGAAACTGTGCCTGTCCATCCTGGCTGTCTCTCGAGCCTCAGCTATCCCGGTGTCCCTCACCACTCTAGAAACTGTGCCTGTCCATCCTGGCTGTCTCTCGAGCCTCAGCTATCCCGGTGTCCCTCACCACTCTAGAAACTGTGCCTGTCCATCCTGGCTGTCTCTCCATCCTCAGCTATCCCGGTGTCCCTCACCACTCTAGAAACTGTGCCTGTCCATCCTGGCTGTCTCTCCATCCTCAGCTATCCCGGTGTCCCTCACTACTCTAGAAACTGTGCCTGTCCATCCTGGCTGTCTCTCCAGCCTCAGCTATCCCGGTGTCCCTCACCACTCTAGGGACTGTGCCTGTTGGTCCCGGCCGTGCCTCCAGCCTCAGCTATCCCGGTGTCCCTCACCACTCCAGAGACTCTGCCTGTCGATTCCGGCTGTACCTCTAGCCTGTGCTATCCTGGTGGCTCTCGCCATGCCAGAAACTGTGTCTGTTCGCCGTGGCCGTGCTTCTGGCCTCAGCTATCCCGGTGGCTCTTGCCACACCAGAGACTATCTGCCTTGATTGTGCCATCTACCCCGACCACTTATGTGGTCCACGTCTACACTTGAGACCCAGCCCTGCCACTTGTGTCCACCCTAGCCCTGGGGATCAGCTGCCTCAGTCCTGGTCCCTGCCCTGGGAGTAGCATCTAGCGTCAGCGTCGCGGTGGGCGCTTAGTCAAGACCCTCTCACTTAAAGGGTGAGAGGTCCAGTGGGTCCTCTTCTACTCGCCGCAGTTCAACAATTTGGCAATGAGCTTGACAAAGTCTATGAGTAGAGTTGAGCGGATAGTGCAAAATCCGGGTCCGGCGGCTATCCGGCGCGTTGAAAAAGAAATCCGGATCCGATCCGGAGTTCGGCTCCATGTATGTCAATGGGGATTGGAATCCGAGAACGAGAGAGAGAAGAAAAAAAAAAACGAATCCGGGTCCGGGTCAGAGCCGGATCGGATGCTGAAACCGCGCGGATCCAGATTTTTACAGTTCGGGTCCGCTCAACACTATCTATGAGGAATGTGAAACGTTTGACTCTCATGGACATAGATCTGCTTATACATGGCCAAATTGACTCCTTTTCTCTGGATTGCTAAAAAGGTGAGCAATAGATCCCCCCCATTCTCCAGATAAATGGGACCCCTGTTGTTTTTAGTTTAAATGTCTCAAATAAGAATCGAATAAAAAACCAAAACTTTTTGCACCCCTGATTAATTAGCCTTTGCACATAGGGCAGCATAGATTTTCTTAAACATTCCACCAGGGTCAAAAAAAAAAAATATATTTTTTATTTTTTTTTTATTATCTAGAGAATTTTTCAGTATACTATACAATAAGACTGTCCATCAATGACAGGGAAGGAATATTGGATTGTGATATGAGGGCCGTGTGCAACCCCTGAGCTGATGACAGCAGGTCGGTGTCATATACTGCACATTACATTTCAGCACCAAGGCCAGAGGCAGTGCAGGCTCTCCTGTATTCACATCCAAAGATCAGCAGATCCTTTCCATGCTCCATCCACAGCACTACCTCCAATTAGCAGAAAATCTCCTCCATAGGATACGAGCCAAACCACAAGCTCCATGGAGGTTATTAATGTACTGTGTGCTTATTCTCAGGGAGACTGGCACCGTGGCCTGGGTGATAAAATGCCATGGGTTGAAAGAGGTTTACTGTCATGATCCAGGCAGGTATCTGTCGCTGTGGTTTCACCCACCTACGGCCTGGTCATATCAGGGGTTAATTCCTCCCTTCTTCGTTCTGGGATGCTATAACTTGGCACTGCACCTCCAGTTCAGCACCAGTGATAGTTTATGCTCTGCAGCGTGTATTACTGGTGCTGGTGAGTTTCCCGATCTGTCCTGCTTCCCTGCTACCTGATTCTGACTCGTACCCTCCGCCGTTCGTCCGCCTGTCCCGGTCCCTGATTCTACTGTGTACCCTTCCCTGTCTGTCTTTTCCCAGTCCTGACCTGTTTGTCTTCCTCCCTTGTTTGTACTTGGACTTCCTAGCATCTGACCTGTATCCACGCTCCTGACCACGACCTCAGTCTCTTCCTTCGGCTGTATCTGTGACTTCTCGGCTTCTGACTCTCGGCTCTCACCTGACCACGATTTGTCAATCCCTGTGCTATTGACGAGATCTCCTGCTGCTGACCCAGTATTCTGACTACTCTATTGCCCTCTGCTGGTTTACCTGCTAACTGCATTGCTTGTAACTTCAGCCTCTAGTGCAGCGCGATATGGCAGGCAGCTCCCGAACCGGTCCACAGTGCTGACGGAGCGGCACAGCTGCCTATTCATATGGACTGATACGTTCATCTACACCCAGCCTAATTTTTATTTTAGAACTGATAATATATTCCCCTGATTTCTGGGGATGCAAGAATGCAATGTAAAATCGTACAACATAAGTACTTACCCTGTTAACCCACCAAAAATCTCAGTGACATATGAATAATCACCTCCTGATTTAGGAATCGTGACTCCAAGCTCTGCATAACACATGGACCCGAGGGCAGACACGCCACCACCGAGAACCCAGACAATTAATGCCAAGCCCACAGACCCGCTGTGTTCTAGGACGCCCTTTGGAGAAATGAAGATACCGGAGCCTATAATGTTACCTTGAACAGAAGGACAAAGGTTAAGGTACAATAGACATCAGCACAATAATGAGTGTATACAAAATAACTTGTGATAAACTTTTTTTTTAGCACCCCAAATATATTCTGGGAGGGGAAAAGAGGCTTAGAGGAAATGCAATGACTGTATTATTTTTCCACCAGCATGTTTCCAGCTTCTTGAAGTTTAGACCCCCCCCCATATAAAGTATGGGGGGGGGGGTGGCAGTCAATTAAAATTAACAATTTAAAATTTCTACAACATTATAGTAATCCTGTTGTCTTATTCAGTTTTAGCAATAAATAGCATGTAGAATATACAGTGAATGAAATAAGTATTGAACATGTCACCAATTTTCTTAGTAAATCTGTTTGTAAAGGTGCTATTGACATGAATTCCTCACCAGATGTTGGTAACAACCCATCCAATCCACACAGGCAAAGTAATCAAACCACAGATGTCCATAAATTATGTGTAATAATGCGAAATATCACAGGGAAAATGTATTGAACACATAAAGAAAGAAAGGTACAATAGCCATGGAAAGTCATGAGACTAGTTGAAATCGGTTAGTAATTTTAAAGCAATGATGCCACTTTGTGAACAATAATATTAGCTGGCTTAACTGATGGCCTATAAAAAGGTTTCTCATTACCAAGGTGCCACACAAGAAACATCTCATGATGGGTAAAACCAGTGAGCTGTCTCAAGACCTTCACAACCTTATTGTTTTAAAACATACTGATGGCATTGGTTACAGTATTTCTAAACTATTGAATCAATAAATTATGTGTAATAATGAGAAATGACACAGGGAAAATGTATTGAACACACAAAGAAAAAGAGGTACAAAAGCCCTGGAAAGTCATGACACCAGTTGAAATTTATTAGTAATTAGAAAGCAATCCGGCCACTTAGGGAAAATAATATCAGCTGGTTTAAGTGATGGCCTATAAAAAGGTGCCTCATTACCAAGTGCCACACAAGAAACATCTCATAATGGGTAAAACCAGTGAGCTACCTTCACAATTTTATTGTTTGAAAACATACTGATGGCATTGGTTACAGAATTTCTAAACTACTGAAGGTTCTAGAGAGCATTGTTGGGGCCATAATCCGGAAGTGAAAAGAACTTCATGTCACCATAAACCGGCCACAATCAGGTGTTCCCCACAAGGTTCCAGTGAGTACTGTCAGGGCCACAAACCGGAAGTGAAAAGAACATAATTTCACCATAAAATGGTCACAACCAGGTGCTCACCAAGATTTTATGAGATATAGAAAAGACCTGGAATCAGTAGGTACAATTGTTTCACAGTAAATATTAAGTAATGCACTCCCTCTCCATGGCCTGTATGCACACTCCTATATGCACGCTCACCACGCAAGACTCCATTACTGGAGAAAAGGAAGGTTCAAGTGCCTTTAAACTTTGCTCAACAATATTTAGACAAGACTGTGAAATACTGGAAAAATATAATCTGGTCAGATGAGACCAAAACTAAACTTTGTGGAAGCCATAATAGACACCATGTTTGGAGGTCAAAAGGCAAATCGCCCCAAGTACACCAACAGTGACATGTGGAGGTGGGAACATCATGGTGTGCGGCTGTTTCAGCATATTACACTGGCAAACTTCATATAATTGAAGGAAGGATGGATATACAAATATACTGAGATAATCTAGATTGAAATCTGCTGCCATCTACTAGGATGATGAAGATGAAACGAGGGTGAACCTTAATACATCAGTGCCTTTCTCATTATTACACATCACTACATTTATGGATGTCTGTGGTTTGATTTCTTTGCTGGTGTGGATTGGATGGGTTGTTACCGATACCTGGTGGGAAATTCATGTCAATAGCACCATATTTACTTAGAAAATTGGTGACGTGTTCAATACTTATTTCACCCGCTGTATGTATAGTAAGCCTCCATGATTATAAGAAGAGAAGTCTCTAGCAGATCAAGCAAGACCTTTACAACCTTTTTAACAATTTAGATACTCCCGCAGCCCACAATGTGACAACTATGATACAATAGAGAGTTATTGTGCTTCTTTTACAAGGTGTTTTGCTACCGAGGAATATTTCCTGACATACACCCCCAACAGATGTCAAATTGTAGCCGACAGCAGCACACATCACCTATAGGTTTTATATATATATATATATATATATATATATATATATATATATATATATACATATATACATATATATATACATATATATATATATATATGTGTATATATATATATATATACACATATATATATATATATATATACACATATATATATGTATATATATGTATATATATATATGTGTATATATGTATGTATATATGTATATATGTATGTATGTATGTATATATGTATATATGTATGTATGTATGTATGTATATATATATGTATATATATATATATATATATATATATATATATATGTATGTATATATATATGTGTATATATATATATATATATATATATGTATGTATATATATATATATATATATATATATATATATGTATGTATATATATATATATATGTATGTATATATATATGTATGTATATATGTGTATATATATATATATACTTAATATCGCTATGTGGAATAGCATAGAAAACACAAATGATGTCTAACAATATATACCGGCCTGATGGAGGCCAAAAAAACCCAAACCGTACAGCAGGTGATTGACGACCCATTGATTCAGTAAATACTAGTGCATATTGCAAACGGAAATTGCAGTCTGAAACCATTCTAATTGGTCATACTTAGAGCCTAATTGTCCTACTACAACCTTTTTTAGGAACGTTATGGTCAAATTTTACAAAGGTGGAATTTGCACCTTGACTATTTCTTATGCCTTTCCAATACACTTAAATTGATGTTAATGCATTTCTAATGGGGATAGGGGAAAACACCTCTGGCAATAAATTACTTTCAAGGAAAACTAAAAGAATTGGAGATGTAATTCAATTATCTGTCACATGGTGTTTGGCTCAACTCACCGAGTGTCATGGCGGTATCCACACTATGCCTTCTCTTTTGCTTCTTAAGCCTGCTTTACATATTACGATTTCGCATACGATATCGTATGCGATCGTAACCGCCCCCATCGTATGTGCAGCACGTTCAATTTGTTGAATGTGCCGCACAAACGATTAACCCCCGTCACGCACACTTACCCGTCCATACGACCTCAATGTGGGCGGCGAACGTCCACTTCCTGGAGTGGGGGGGACGTTCGGCGTCACAGCGACGTCACGCGGCAGCCAGCCAATAGAAGCAGATCGGCGGAGATGAGCGGGAAGTAACATCCCGCCCACCTCCTTCCTTCTGCATTGCCGGCTGGAGCCGCAGGACGTAGGTAAAATCTGTTCAATGTTCCCCGGGTGTCACACACTGCGATGTGTGCTGCCTCGGGAACATTGAACAACCCGACGTGCAATTCGTCAGGATTCAACGACGTGCGTACGATGAACGTTTTAACGTTCAATCACAATCGCACGTACCTGTCACACACTGCAATGTACCTTACGATGCCGGATGTGCGTCACTTACGACGTGACCCCGCCGACACATCGTAAGATATATTGTAGCTTGTAAAGCAGGCTTTAGTTGCACCGACAGGCTCGGGCGTCAACCAGCTGTGTGCTTACTAGTGTTTGGATTTGCAGTAGTTAATCTCTGCTTACCAGCAGACAGACAAAAAGGTGCCCCCCTGCAAGAACATCATATGGGCCCTTTTTAGTCCAATAACTCATCAAAATGCACAATTCCACCTGCTTTTGTAGGTGGAATTGGGCACCCCTACCCCTTTGGCCCCTGTGTGGTTGAACCAATTATATGTCCACTCTGTCTTTGCTAGCGTACTGATTACCTCTTCGATCACATGTTGTGTGAGACCTATCACAGTTACTCCCCGCCTTTTTATTTTTTTTTACTATAAATTTTTATTAAGTTATAAAATATAAAACAATACAGTACATAGGCACTTTTCTCAAAGGATTTAAAAAATTGTAGTAACCCCACATTTCGTACTGTAAATTCCGGGGGAGGGAAAAACCGTTAAACTCCCCGTCTTTTTTTAAGATGGTGGAGCCTGTCTTCCCATGCCGACTATAGCTTTTGCTAAACCAGTCCCTGAGTTGTTGTGTTCCTGTTAGTGGTGATTTATTGTGTGCGTCTTGGTGTGCTGTGGAAATCCTTTCGTCGTCTGTTTATTTCCCCCTGCTCTTTATTCCCTCCTTATCACATATTGTTTTATATTGTCGCATGTTCGCGCTGTGTGATAGTTTTTGGTTTCCTCATTTGACTTTATCTGTGGGTTCAACCACTCTTGTCCCGGTCCTCCACTGGGGTAGGGGACAGGGGGTATTAGATCAAGATTAGTCAGGAGCAGGGCAAGGATGGCGGCCCAGACATCTTCACCATTAAAAGTATCTCTGGGATTAGAGACAGCCAAGGTACACTAGCCTAACAGCCAGTTCCCTGTTATCCCCTCACTCTCCGTGACAGCATCCTAATCCTTCTCTCTCTCCTCCCGAATCTTCCTTTCTACCAGGAAGATTCAGAAGGCCCCATACACATCAGATAGTCGTCTGAAGGAATAGATTTATCTGACGGGAGTCTTTTTGGTCATAGCAGCATAAAAACAGAATTGAAGGCGTGAAGGACCCATTGTACGTCATCCATAAGTGGTGGCCAATGTCCATACACTTCTGTTATGTCGATCACTTTGCAATTTTTGTTGCCAAAATTGACACCATCTTTCTAGGAGTCTTCAGCTGGAGAAGATGTGAACACGACCTTACAGGTGACTACACATTGTAGAGGCGGGTTCTGATGTTGGAGAAATGTTTTGCTATCTTTGTATTGCACAAATACATCCTACACCCAAATATGTACAACGCGTTTTACAATCCAGTTTAAGACGTTTGCGGTGTATAGAGTCTTCATGCTCTTTAGGTTTACGAGGGGCTGCTGATAAGTCTTTGGCTTTGTGATTTTTTTTATTCTATGGTAACGAATGTTACATCGCATGAAAGCCTTATAAGTCTAATATATGTTTTCAAAATGTTGTGTTTATTGCGTATGGCACACAGTGTTCTACGCACGCGGGAAAACAAATGGCGGAGTCTAATGCGATATTCACAGCAACTGAGAGCAGAGGAGGGATAAAATTCTTGTTTCTGCAAGAAAAGTCCGCAAAGGGTATTCATGTTGATATGTCGCAGACATTGGGGGATCAATACCCTTCATGTCCCACACATAAGAACTGGGTTCCCAAATTTAAAACAGGCCACTTCAGCCCCAGTGATGAGGAACATCCTGGATGACCGAAAGTGGTTGTTGTTCCGGAGATTGTCCATGCTGTGCACAACCTCATACTAGAGAATCGACGAATTTAAGCTAAAGCAATAGCAGACATCATGGGGATTTCCCATAAATGTGTTTGTGTCATTATTAGTGATGAGCGAGTACTAAAAAGCTCGGGTGCTCGAGGCTCGGGCCGAGCATCCCAAGATACTCGTGTACTCGGCCCGAGCACCGAGCCCAATGTTATCCTATGGGAGACCCAAGTATTTTTGTGAAATGACCCCCGGCAGCATGTAGAAACCCTAAAAATGTCACAAAAGTCTCAGAAGAGTGCTCAAATGACATGGCAACAGCATGGGGAAGACCCCTTGAAGCATTTATCACTCAAAAGTCACAGCTGTGAACAATTTTGTCCGCGTTTTACGCCATTTTTACGGACTCACCAGAAAACCTTCAAAAATGACACCAAAATGAATTTTCATGGCGGAAATGTTAAGGGCACATACCCAATAGTGAGATAGAGCTAATGTATGTTACTTTTTGAGATTAATACATGAAAGATTTTACGTAAAACATTGTGTGGCACTCCGATGTCCCTGAGAAGAGACGTACATAAAGGCCTCTGAGTCTAATGTGCCCATTTTGAGGAAGTGAGTCTTTGTAGTATTTTCCTTTGCCAGGGCAGTCCAAAATTGTGAGGTTCACCAATGCCCCTGCATACAGACGTGCATGAGGGCCTGTAAACCTGAAGTGCCCATTGTAAGGAAGTGGGTCTATTGTAGTATAGCCCTTAGGCAGGGCAGCCAAAAATTGGGAGGCTCCACGTTGTCCCTGGATAGAGACGTGCATGAGGGCCTCAAAACATTAAGTGTCCATTGTCAGGAAGTGGGTGTATTATAGTATAGCCCTTAGGCAGGGCAGCCAAAAATTGGGAGGCTCCACGTTGTCCCTGGATAGAGACGTGCATGAGGGCCTGTAAACCTGAAGTGCCCATTGTAAGGAAGTGGGTCTATTGTAGTATAGCCCTTAGGCAGGGCAGCCAAAAATTGGGAGGCTCCACGTTGTCCCTGGATAGAGACGTGCATGAGGGCCTCAAAACATTAAGTGTCCATTGTCAGGAAGTGGGTGTATTATAGTATAGCCCTTAGGCAGGGCAGCCAAAAATTGGGAGGCTCCACGTTGTCCCTGGATAGAGACGTGCATGAGGGCCTCAAAACATTAAGTGTCCATTGTCAGGAAGTGGGTGTATTATAGTATAGCCCTTAGGCAGGGCAGCCAAAAATTGGGAGGCTCCACGTTGTCCCTGGATAGAGACGTGCATGAGGGCCTCAAAACATTGTTCCCATTGCAAAGGAGCGGGTCTCCTGTCGTTGTAATGTCCATTCTGCAAAGAATGGGCGAAAAAATTTACCACTGGGGGTATACCTGAAACAAAGGCCTAACTATTGTAACGGTCATCATGGTGGCGCATGAGGAGAAGGAGGAGCAGTCCAGCGATTATCCAAAGTCCAGAAGTGTGTACCCATGGGTGAGTGGAGGTACATGGCAAATTCCCGTTACAAACTTTAAATTCCGCTCTCATTTGCTGGTGGTGTGGTGAAGTCTGGCCCAATCCAACCCTTGTTCATCTTTATCAGAGTCAGCCTGTCAGCATTTTCAGTTGACAGGCGGGTGCGTTTATCTGTAATAATTCCACCTGCGGCACTAAAACACGCTCTGACAAAACGCTAGCGGCAGGGCAGGCCAGGACTTCCAAGGCGTAGAGAGCCAATTCATGCCACGTGTCCACCTTGGATACCCAATAATTGTAAGGCACAGAGGAATGTCGGAGAACAGTTGTTCGATCTGCAAGGTACTCCTTGAGCATCTGGGCAAACTTAGGATTTCTTGTGGCACTACCCCGCACCTCAGGGGCTGTGGTACGTGAGGGGCTGAGAAAACTGTCCCACATCTTAAAGACTGTTCCCCTACCTCTGGCGGATTGGACTTGTGCCTCTCTCGGCTGTACGCCTTGGTTGTCCACTGATTCCTGACCTATGCCGCTAGCGTTTTGTGAGGGGAATGCTTTGCCTACTTCCGTGACTATGGCCTTCCGGAACTGCTGCATTTTGGTTGACCTCTCCGCCTCGGGAATAAGAGACATAAAGTTCTCCTTGTAGCGTGGGTCTAACAGTGTTACCAACCAGTAATGATTGTCGGCCAAGATGTTCTTAACGCGAGGGTCACGAGACAGGCAGCTTACCATAAAGTCAGCCATGTGCGCCAGACTCTTAACAGCCAGGACTTCAGTAGCCTGACCAACACGATGACTGAACATGCTGTCCTCCTCCTCCTCCTCCTCCTCATCTACCCTGTCCTCTGGCCAGCCACGCTGAACCGAGGATATGACTGGTGTGCATGTCATATCCTCAATTTGGCCGGAGAGTTGCTCCATGTCTTCATCCTCCTCCTCGTCATAGTCCTCCACTGCACGTTGTGATGAGACGAGGCTGGGCTGTGTGTTATCACCCACACCCACTACTGTTTCTTGCTGCAACTCATCGCGCTCCGCCTGCAATGCATCATGTTTGTTTTTGAGCAGAGACCGTTTTAGAAGGCAGAGTAGCGGTATGGTGACGCTAATAATGGCGTCATCACCACTCACCATCTTGGTGGAGTCCTCAAAGTTTTGGAGGATGGTACATAGGTCGGACATCCATCTCCACTCCTCAGGTGTTATGTGTGGAGTTTGACCCATTTCCCGACGGCTTAGGTGATGCAGGTACTCAACAACTGCCCTCTTTTGCTCACATATCCTGACCAACATGTGCAGAGTTGAATTCCAACGCGTGGGGACATCACACACCAGTCTGAGACCCGGAAGATGCAAACGGCGCTGAAAGCCAGCAAGGCCGGCTGAAGCAGTAGGTGACTTTCGAAAATGTGCAGACAGGCGGCGAACTTTTACCAGCAGATCAGACAGCTCTGGGTATGACTTTAGAAACCGCTGAACCACGAGGTTGAGCACATGGGCCACGCATGGAACATGTGTCAGCTGGCCTCGCCTCAAAGCCGCACCAGGTTCCGGCCATTGTCACACACGACCTTTCCTGGCTTTAGGTTCAGAGGTGTGAGCCAGTGATCTGCCTGCTGTTTCAGAGCTGTCCACACCTCTTCTGCATTGTGGGGTTTGTCACCTATGCAGATTAGCTTCAGCACTGCCTGTTGCCGCTTCGCCGAGGCAGTGCTGCAGTGCTTCCAGCTTGGGACTGGTGTGGAGGGTACAGTGGATGAGGATGCGCAGGAGGAGGAGGAGGCTGAAGAGCATGACATTCCGGAGCTGTAGAGTGTGGGTGAAACCCTGACTGAGGTAAGGCCTGCAAACCTTGGTGTGGGAAGGACGTGTTCCGTCCCTCGCTCAGACTGGGTCCCAGCTTCCACAATATTAACCCAGTGTGCCATCAACGAGATGTAGCGGCCTTGCCCACAAGCACTTGTCCACGTGTCTGTGGTTAGGTGGACTTTGGGTGAAATAGCGTTGTTCAGGGCACGTGTGATGTTTTGTGACACGTGGTTATGCAACGCGGGGACGGCACACCGGGAGAAATAGTGGCGGCTGGGGACCGAGTAACGTGGGACAGCTGCCGCCATCAGGTCGCGGAATGCTTCTGTCTCCACCAGCCTAAAAGGCAACATTTCCAGCGCAAGCAGTCGCGAAATGTTAGCATTTAGAACTGTGGCATGTGGGGTGTTGGCAGTGTATTTGCGCCTGCGTTCAAAGGTTTGCTGAATGGATAACTGAACGCTGCGCTGGGACAAGGACGTGCTTGATGATGGTGTTATTTCTGCGTAGGCAACTGCAGCTGCAGGACCGGAGGAGGCTTGTTCGCAGGCAGCATGGACAGGGGATTGGCTCGCATGCACAACCAGCGAAGACGTAGCAGTGACATCAGCAAGCACTGCTCCTCGACTCTGTTGTACTTCCCACAAAGTCGGGTGCTTGGCTGACATGTGCCTGATCATGCTGGTGGTGGTCAGGCTGCTAGTTTTGATACCCCTGCTGATGCTGGCATGGCAGGTGTTGCAAATGGCCTTTTTAGAATCATCTGGAGCAAACTTAAAAAACTGCCAGACTCGGGAAGACCTAACATTTGTACAGGCACCTTGTGTCGTCGTGTTGTTCCGGGGAACGGTTGCCTGACTTCTGCCTGGAGCCACCACCCTGCTTCTTACTGCCTGTTGGGATGCTACGCCTCCCTCCCCCTGTGCACTGCTGTCCTCGCTCTGCATATCCTCCTGCCAGGTTGGGTCAGTTACTGGATCATCCACCACGTCGTCTTCCTCTTCCGCACCCTGCTCCTCCTCCTGACTTCCTGACAATTGTGTCTCATCATCGTCCACCCCTTGTTGAGACACGTTGCCAACTTCGTGAGAACGTGGCTGCTCAAATATTTGGCCATCTGTACATACGATCTCCTCATGACCCACTTCAACATGAGCTGGCGAGAGGCCAGAATGTGCGAATGGAAACGTGAACAGCTCTTCCGAGTGTCCAAGTGTGGGATTAGTAATGTCCGAGGACGTGTACTCAGCCTTGTGGTAGGAAGGAGGATCAGGTTCAGAAATGTGCGGTGCAGTATCATGGCTACTGACACTTGACCGTGTGGAAGACAGAGTGTTTGTGGTGGTGCCAATCTGACTGGAAGCATTATCCGCTATCCAACTAACAACCTGTTGACACTGGTCTTGGTTCAAGAGCGGTGTACTGCTGCGGTCCCCAAGAATTTGGGACAGGACGTGCGAGCGACTAGATGTGGCCCTTTGTTGTGGCGAAATTAGAGCTTGCCCACGACCTCGGCCTCTGCCTGCACCACCATCACGTCCACTTCCTTGTTCCTTGCCAACGCCCTTGCGCATTTTGCAATGCTGTGCTGACATGTATTCACTAGACTTGTGCATTATATCCAAGTTTGTGCAAATCGTGCACCTGTACGCTGCCACCGACAGGCACACACGTGCGGTTTTTAAATGCAAGCACGGACGCACTAAGAACCTAACAGGTTTTTAGGAGCAAAAATTACTGAGAAGTCTGACACTATCAGGCACTGCTGACTGACGTGTATTATACACTACACTTGTGCGTTATATAATAGTTTGTGAAAAACGCACACAAGTGCACCTGTACGCTGCCACCGACAGGCACACACGTGCGGACTGTTTTAGACTGTGTACACCAGCCCCAGATATGATGAAGGCTGGTATACGGTCACCACTAGGAATGGCTATATACCCTGCCTGCCTGCCTGCCTGTATACTGCTACAATAGTCCTGACAAGGACTCTTCTGGTCACTAGCCTGTATTCCGGCCTGGCTATACCCTGCCTGTATATAGCAACAATAGTCCTGAGAAGGACTCTGCTACTGTACTCCGACCTGGCTATACCCTGCCTGCCTGTATACAACTAGAATAGTCCTGAGAAGGACTTCTGGTCACACTGTTTGCAGCCCTGCTACGGAAATAGCTATAAAGGGCCGCAAACCTTTCCCTGAAGCAGCAACACTCTCCCTGCACTGACTGTCTGGATGGCTGTGAGCAGAGCACAGCGCGCCCGCCGGTATAAAGGCTCGGTCACGCTGTGCAGGCCGGCCAATCACTGCAATTCCACAACTAACAGGGCTGTGGCATTGCAGTGGTCTGCCAGCCAATCCATGCATGAGGGCTGGCTCCCAAAAGAGCGCCAACATGCAGGGATGAAGACCACGAATACAGCACGAGTATCGCGAGATTACTCGGTCCTTGCCGAGTAGCCCGAGTACAGTGATACTCGTGTGAGTACCGAGTAGTAACAAGCATGCTCGCTCATCACTAGTCATTATCCATGAACATTTGGACATGAGGAAGCGATCTGCAAAGTGGGTCCCCAAATGTCTGACAACAGATCAGAGAAGCAGCGAGTGACAACTTCCCGCTCCATTTGTCAGCGTTTCCGGACTGATAACTTCCTGGAGCGACTGGTCACTATGAATGAGACCTGGATTTATTTGTATGACCCTGAAAACAAGAAGCAGTCAAAAAAGAGTGGCGGCACAGTGATTCTCCTGTCCAAAGAAGTTCAGGGTGCAAAAATCTGCCACTAAGGAGATGGCGTCTGTGTTCTGGAATAAGGAGGGCATGCTGCTAGTGGACTACCTTCAAAAGGGTTCCACCATCAATGCAAGGTATTACACTGAACTGTTGGACCAATTGAAGGCAGCTCTGAAGGCCAAAAGGCGCGGCAAGCTGTCCAAAGGAATCTTGTTCCTGCAAGACAACGCCTCCACTCACACTGCACAAGCGACCACGGCAAAACTGGCAGAGCCGGGCTTCCAGCTGGTTGACCACCACCTTATTCACCAGATTTAGCTCCCTCCGACTATCATCTGTTTTCAAACCTGAAGAAACACCTCAAGGTTCCAAATCTCACACCATTTCTGATGCCATGGCTGTTACGGATGCCTGGTTTGAGGCACAACAAAAATCCTTCTTTTTGCTAGGCTTACAAAACTTGGAATACCGATATGAGAAGTGTGTTGTCATCAGTGGAGAGTATGTGGAATAAATGGAAAGTTTCATCATCCTATCTCGTTTCTTTCTGGGTAAAGCCAAAGACTTATCAGCAGCCCCTCGTATACGTATACATGACTGAGATGTTTTAGTGCCACTTCAAATCCCTCGGTGCCAGGATCAGAGAGGCCCTGTGCACGCTTCCATTGTGAGCGGCATTTTCCAGTGCGCTGGCTGCTTTGCATGCAGAGAGATCCCACTTTTAACTCCAAAGTTTGCTCTCCTGATGTGTCAGCAATGTTGTGAACCCAGACTAGATACACTGAAGACAGGGGGCCTACAACCCCAGCCAGAGGGGGGGACCCCCAGAACGGACACATTCCATTGCCATGCAAATGACTTACACGGAAAGGCCAGATGTAGTCTCCAAGAACAAAGGCGGGCTATCTCCCACCGCAAGGCACTTGTATCATCTGCTCTAATGTTTCTCTTGGGTAGGAAATGTCTTTCGTAATTTGCAGAACCTCTTTATTACCCATCAAAAAGTCTTTTAGCTCCGTGGCACAGGGTCAAGCTAACACCCCTGCCACGTTCAGTCCCTTCTCCTCTCCCCCCAGCAACCACCTTGAGAAGTTATGTCCCTTTTCTCCAGAGGGCTCCATGCTTGGCATGCAGAATTACAGCCAGACATTCACGCTTGTGCGAGTGAAAAGTCAGCCAGGACCGGGAAGGACATCACTGGGCACTTAACCCACTGAAAGGAGCTCCGGAATTGGCATGTGCACTCCAAAGAAGACAAAACAGAACTGGTGTAATGACGGCTTAAGGACTCATGTTGGAAATCGCTAGTACAAAATTTATATACCACAGAAACACTAAATGGACAAAAGTATCAGTATCTCCTAATAATTTAGGTCCCCCCCCGTATATAACGTCCAATCCCATTGCCCAGTGTATAACCTCCAGCCCCCCCCATGCCGTCTGCCTTTACTAACGTGGCAGAACAGCCGGTGGTGAAGAGTTCACTGATACCAGCGCGGTCCTGTAGCAAGCACATGAAGACTTGGCTCCTATGTTGTAGGTCATTCCAGTATCTGACCTTAAAAATACTGGCACTGCCCCGATGACAACAAGCGAGCAGCTGCAGGGAGAATATAACATTATTTTCTCCCTGCAGCCACACTTCCAATTAAACTATTACACATGTTTATTCCTGCTATTTCTGCAAGGAACTACCATTGTGTTGGTTATTTTAGTCCCCCCCCCCCCCTCCCCCTTGTCCAACCCCATTGCTCCAGCGTATAACCTCTGGTCCTCCCATGTCATCTGCCTTTCCTAACATGTGACCGAAGGGTCGGTGGTTCAAAACTCACTGATGCCAGCGCGGTCCTGTAACAAGCACATGAAGACTTGGCTCCTATGTTCTAGGTCATTACAGTACCTGACCTTAAAAATACTGGCACTTCCCCAATGACAAGCGAGCAGCTGCAGGGAGAATATAACATTATTTTCTCCCTGCAGCCACACTTTCAATTAGACTACTAAACATGTTTATTCCTGCTATTTCTGCAAGCAAATACCATTGTGTTGTTTGTTTTAGTTTTCTTCCCCCTGGTGTATAACGTACAACCCCATTGCCCAGGCGTATAACCACACACACTAGGACCTGGCACACAATCTACGATCCAGTATCTGACCTGATGACTATAAGCGAGCAGCTGCAGGGAGAATATAACATTATTTTCTCCCTGCAGCCGCACTTTCAATTAGACTATTACACATGTTTATTTCTGCTATTTCTGCACACAAATACCATTGTGTTTGATTTAGTTTCCCCCCCCCCTGGAGTATAACGTCCAACCCCATTGCCCCAGTGCATAACCTCTGGTCCCCCCATGTCGCCTGCCTTTACGAACGTTTGACAGAAAGGCCGGTGGTGCCGAGCTTACTGATACCAGTTCAGTTCTGCAACAACCACACCAGGACCTGGCTCGCAATCTACGATCTAGGTCATTCCAGTATCTGACCCGATGACAACAAGCGAGCAGCTGCAGGGAGAATATAACATTATTTTCTCCCTGCAACCGCACTTTCAATTAGACTACTACACATGTTTATTTCTGCTATTTCTGCACGCAAATACCATTGTGTTTGATTTAGTTTTTTCCCCCTGGTGTATAATGTCCAACCCAATTGCCCCAGTGTATAACCTCTGATTTCCCCCCCATTCCATCTGCCTTTACTAACATGTGACATAAAAGCCGGTGGTGCAGAGCTTACTGATACCAGCGAAGTTCTGTAACAACCACACCAGGACCTGGTTCGCAATGTACGATCTAGGTAATTTCAGCATCTGACCCGATGATTACAAGCGAGCAGCTGCAGGGAGAATATAGCATTATTTTTCTCCTTGCAGCCGCACTTCCAATTAGACTGCAGCACATGTTTATTTCTGCAAGCAAATACCATTGTGTTGTTTCTTTTAGTTTTTTTTTCCCTGGTGTATAATGTCCAAACCCATTGCCCTGGCATATAACCTCTGGTACCCCCATGCTGTCTGCAATTACTAGCATGTGACGGACCGGCCGGTGGTTCAGAGCTCACTGATACCAGCGCAGTCCTGTAACAAACACACCAGCACATAAATACCTGGATTGCAATCTATGTTCTTGGTCATTCCAGTATCTCCCTTGATGACTACAAGTAAGCAGCTGGCTGCAGGGAGAATATAATATTATGTTCTCCCTGCAGCCACACTTCTAATTACATTAGTGCACATGTTTATTCCTGCAAACATTGTGTTGTTTGATTTCTTTTTTTTGCTGTTGAGTTTTTTGCTGACAGTTTCCCTTTATCTAAAATCTGTCCCATGAAGGTGTTTGACAGCGTTCACACAGGTAAACTTTATATACGTGCATTTCCCTGGCGGACACAGACAGAAAAGGGACCCTGTGCAAGAACAATATATAGGCCCCTAGCAGCCCAAAATCTCATCAAAAAGCACAATCTACTTTGGAGGTAGAAATGAGCCCCCTTATTTCTCGGGCCCCTGTGTGATTGCACAGTCTGCACCAATGATATGTCCGCCCCTGATGCATTTACCGGATCTTAAAGGGAACCTGTCATCAGATTCATACTGCCAGAGACATGGGTAGCATGAATCACGCACTGCCTTTAGCCAGGAATATATCACTGTAAATATGCTTCTGCGTTTTGGAAAAAAAATGCATTTTAAAGCCAAGGACTAGTCCAGCAAGACTCACAGTCCTGCTGTTTTTTAAAGTATTTTTTTGTCATTTTTTTGCCCCCTAAAAAAACATGCCTGACTGCAATCATGCATGTGGTTTGGGCAGTGTCACGATTCCTCTTTGCAGAGCATCTTGCACACTAGGAGATGCTCTGCTGTGCTTTCATGGACTCTACACCTGGCAGTGACATCATTCCTCCGTGAAGAGCATCTTGCATACTATGAGATGCTCTGCTGCGCTTTCCTGGAGTACTGAGCTGGCAGTGACATGATTCCGCTTTGCAGAGCATCTTGCACTCTAGGAGATGCTCTGCTGTGCTTTCATGGACTATACACCTGGCAGTGACATGATTCCTCCGTGAAGAGCATCTTGCATACTAGGAGATGCTCTGCTGCGCTTTCCTGGACTACACACCTGGCAGTGTCACGATCCCTCTGTGCAGAGCATCTTGCACACTAGGAGATGATCTGCTGTACTTCCCTGGACTACACACCTGGCAGTGACATGATTCCTCTGTGCAGAGCATCTTGCACACTAGGAGATGCTCTGCTGTGCTTTCCTGGACTACAGACCTGGCAGTGACACGATCCCTCTGTGCAGAGCATCTTGCAGACTAGGAGATGATCTGCTGTACTTCCCTGGACTACACACCTGGCAGTGACATGATTCCTCCGTGCAGAGCATCTTGCACTAGGAGATGCTCTGCTGCGCTTCCCTGAGCTACTGAGCTGGCAGCTTCATTGACAGCGCAGGATCCCATGTTGCTTCTGGGAGGTGCTGATTACCAGGAAGAGGGAACACCTGAGTAATTGCTCTGATTCTTTACTAAGCATGCTCACCCAGAACCTTGCCAGTTGTACTTTCTGGTTCTGCAGTTGTGCTATTGGCTTGTGTCTCTGCTAGTGTTCTGATCTTTGTTTGCTGATTCCGGACCGTTATTTGACTTTGTGACCTCCTGCCTTTTGACCTTGGACTGTTACCTGACCACGTCTCTGTTTTCTCCCTAAACCTATTACGCCCTCTGCTGGAATTCTGACCCTCGGATTGTGACCTGACTACGCCTCTGTTTACTCCTTGTGACCATACGTGTCCTCTTGTTGCCAGACCACGGCTTTCCTGACTACTTTTCAGTCTACTATCCGTAAGTAGTGACCAGCGTCACAGGCAGCATGAATTTGATGCCCCGTTCCCTTTAATAATAAAGTCTGAAGTTCTGTACATGAAGCCCCCGTTTAATCCCCATAGTATTTTCCGACGCCCCTCCTGTGAAGGGCATCAGCAGTTTTCTGGATATTAAATCAGTATTGGTAATATAATCTCTCCGCGTTGATTCCCCAAATGACCCAGTGCCCCTCCGTAGCAGCCGCTCTCCCAGACTCGGACTTGTGCATGTAACGACATGAACCATCATTGTGTGCAGTAAGTCTGACATTCCTCAAAGGCTTTTTCTCCCTAAGGCTTAGGACCTCTAAGCGGATTATGCCATGTACAACTGTACAGGTCCCTAAATGAATCTGATAGTCACTCATTCTCCATGGCCGCGTAGTAGAGACACCACGAAGCCATGAGCTGCGCATGGGAGATCATTAACGTAAACCCCGTGTGTAGTACGGGGACGAATACAACGCACATGTCCATTCTGGTCATTAGTCTAGGCTTTATACTGCACTCAGAGGTACTTTAACCATTTACAATGCTTTGCGAAAGTATTCAGCCCCCTTGAATTTTTCAACCTTTTCCCACAATTCAGGCTTCAAACATAAAGATGAAAATGTTAATGTTCTGGTGAAGAATCAGCAACAAGTGGACACAATTGTGAAGTTGAAATTTATTGCTTATTTTAAACTTTTTTTTAAAAAATAAATAACTGAAAATTGGGGCGTGCAATATTATTCATCCACTGTAAGTGAATACTTTGTAGCGCCCCCTTTTGCTGCGATTACAGCAGTCTCTTGGGGCATGTGTCTATCAGTTTTGCACATGGAGAGGCTGAAATTCTCGCCCATTCTTTGTAAACAGCTGGAGCTGAGTTAGGTTGGATGGAGGCGTTTGTGAACAGCAGTTTTCAGCTCTTTCCACAGATTCTCGATTGGGTTCAGGTCTGGACTGTGACTTGGCCATTCTAAGACCTGGATACGTTTATTTGTGAACCATTCCATTGTAGATTTTGCTTTATGTTTGTGATCATTGTCTTGTTGGAAGACAAATCTCCGTCCCAGTCTCAGGTCTTTTGCAGACTCCAACAGGTTTTCTTCAAGAATGGTCCTGTATTTGGCTCCATCCATCTTCCCATCAATTTTACCCATCTTCCCTGTTCCTGCTGAAGAAAAGCAAGCCCACACCATGATGCTGCCACCACCATGTTTGACAGTGGGGATGGTGTGTTCAGGGTGATGAGCTGTGTTGCTTTTACGCCAAATATATCATTTGGCATTGTGCCCATAAAGTTTGATTTTGGTTTCATCTGAGCAGAGAACCTTCTTCCACATGTTTGGGGTCTCCAGGGGGCTTATGGCAAACTTTAAACAACACTTTTTATGGGTAAGATTTGAGAAATGGCTTTCTTCTTGCCACTCTTCCATAAAGGCCAGATTTGTGCAGTGTACGACTGATTGTTGTCCTATGGACAGACTCTCCCACCTCAGCTGTAGATCTCTGCAGATCATCCAGAGGGATCATGGGCCTCTTGGCTGCATCTCTGTTCAGTCTTCTCCTTGTGTGAGATGACAGTTTGGATGGACGGCCGGGTCTTGGTAGATTTGCAGTGGTATGATACTCCTATTTCCCTATTCCAATATGATCGCTTGCACAGTGCTCCTTGGGATGTTTAACGTTTTGGAAATCTTTTTGTAACTAAATCTGGCTTTAAACTTCTCCACAACAGTATCACGGACCTGCCTGTTGTGTTCCTCGGTCTTCATGATGCTCTCTGCGCTTTACACAGAACCCTGAGACTATCACAGAGCAGGGGCATTTATACGGAGAGTTCATTACACACAGGGGCTTATATTTATCATCATCAGTCATTTAGGACAACATTGGATCATTCAGAGATCCTCAATCAACTTCTGGAGTGAGTTTGCTGCACTGAAAGTAAAGGGGATGAATAATATTGCACGCCCCAATTTTCAGTTATTTATTTTTTTAAAAAGATTAAAATAAGCAATAAATTTTGTTCAACTTCACAATTGTGTCCACTTGTTGTTGATTCTTCACCAGAACATTAACATTTTTATCTTTATGTTTGAAGCCTGAAATGTTGGAAAAGGTTGAAAAATTCAAGGGGCTGAATATTTTCGCAAGTGTTCGAAACGCGTCTTTCTTGTTCATTGATGGACTTTTTTTATGTTATTTCATATTTTATTAAAATAAAGGCTAAGTTTTATTTTTTACAAAGACGTGGATGCTGGAGTTTTTCCTTTGTTTTTTCGCAAGGCACTGTATGAGCTGTAACATAACATTATGGGGTACAGAAGGAAACAAAAGACCTAAAAAATGAAATGCTGCTCCATTTTAATGGGGATAAACGGGCCTGTTCTGCAAATTGATGCATATCCCAGGGGTATGAACCCCACCAATCAATAAGTAATAAACACACACACATATATATATGTATGTATATATATGTATATATATATATATATATATATATATATATATACATGTATATGTATGTATATATATGTATGTATATATATATATGTATGTGTATATATATATATATATATATGTATGTATGTATATATATGTATATGTGTGTGTATATATATATATATATATATATAATATATATATATATATATATGTATATGTGTATATATATATATATATATATATATATGTATGTGTGTATATATATATATATATATATATATATATATATATATATATATATATATGTATGTATATATATATATATATATCTCTGACATCCCCTTTAAGATTTCCGCAAACACTAATTCAGCTGAGTGCTATCATTTTCAAAGAAGTATCTTTAGTTGATGATTTTCTTTTTCATTATCCTATAATTTTTGCAGTTTCATTAATTTTTTTTTTTTTACACCATTTGGCTTTTTCAGACTTTTTTTTTTCCCCCCTCCACAATGCTGGCTGCAGAATGAGTAAACTAAGAATCTGTCAGTGAACTTATTCTTTGGAGGAGTTTGTAACTTTTTTTTTTCCTGTTCTTTTTCTAAACTCCTCTCAGCTGATTTATGACCACATCAAAGCTCTCCCTCGATGTGGTCTGTGACCATAGATCCGCAAAAAGGAGATCAGGAACTGAATAAAGGTGGAACTATTTTTGCGCTGCTGCAGGAATGACCCAAATCCAAAAATACTGAAGTGTAGGTGGTTTTAGTCTACGCGTTTCAAAGTGTATCCTCACTTCATCAGGAAATCCACTGATCAGCAGAGAGAGCAGAAAAAGGCAGAGTTACAAATGCCCTGTCAGAATGAGCTCACTGATGGATTCTTAGGTACCTCATTCTGCAGCCAGCAATGAGCAAGGAAACAAAAACACTCAATGACAAATATTTATATATATATATATATATATATATATATATATATATATATATATATATATATATATATATATATATATATATATATATACAGTGCCTACAAGTAGTATTCAACCCCTGCAGATTTAGCAGGTTTGATAAGATGCAAATAAGTTAGAGCCTGCAAACTTCAAACAAGAGCATGATTTATTAACAGATGCATAAATCTTACAAACCAACAAGTTATGTTGCTCAGTTAAATTTTAATAAATTTTCAACATAAAAGTGTGGGTCAATTATTATTCAACCCCTAGGTTTAATATTTTGTGGAATTACCCTTGTTTGCAATTACAGCTAATAATCGTCTTTTATAAGACCTGATCAGGCCGGCACAGGTCTCTGGAGTTATCTTGGCCCACTCCTCCATGCAGATCTTCTCCAAGTTATCTAGGTTCTTTGGGTGTCTCATGTGGACTTTAATCTTGAGCTCCTTCCACAAGTTTTCAATTGGGTTAAGGTCAGGAGACTGACTAGGCCACTGCAACACCTTGATTTTTTCCCTCTTGAACCAGGCCTTGGTTTTCTTGGCTGTGTGCTTTGGGTCGTTGTCTTGTTGGAAGATGAAATGACAACCCATCTTAAGATCCTTGATGGAGGAGTGGAGGTTCTTGGCCAAAATCTCCAGGTAGGCCGTGCTATCCATCTTCCCATGGATGCGGACCAGATGGCCAGGCCCCTTGGCTGAGAAACAGCCCCACAGCATGATGCTGCCACCACCATGCTTGACTGTAGGGATGGTATTCTTGGGGTCGTATGCAGTGCCATCCAGTCTCCAAACGTCACGTGTGTGGTTGGCACCAAAGATCTCGATCTTGGTCTCATCAGTCCAGAGAACCTTGAACCAGTCTGTCTCAGAGTCCTCCAAGTGATCATGAGCAAACTGTAGACGAGCCTTGACATGACGCTTTGAAAGTAAAGGTACCTTACGGGCTCGTCTGGAACGGAGACCATTGCGGTGGAGTACGTTACTTATGGTATTGACTGAAACCAATGTCCCCACTGCCATGAGATCTTTCCCGGAGCTCCTTCCTTGTTGTCCTTGGGTTAGCCTTGACTCTTCGGACAAGCCTGGCCTTGGCACGGGTGGAAACTTTCAAAGGCTGTCCAGGCCGTGGAAGGCTAACAGTAGTTCCATAAGCCTTCCACTTCTGGATGATGGTCCCAACAGTGGAGAAAGGTAGGCCCAACTCCTTGGAAAGGGTTTTGTACCCCTTGCCAGCCTTGTGACCCTCCACGATCTTGTCTCTGATGGCCTTGGAATGCTCCTTTGTCTTTCCCATGTTGACCAAGTATGAGTGCTGTTCACAAGTTTGGGGAGGGTCTTAATTAGTCAGAAAAGGCTGGAAAAAGAGATAATTAATCCAAACATGTGAAGCTCATTATTCTTTGTGCCTGAAATACTTCTTAATACTTTAGGGGAACCAAACAGAATTCTGGTGGTTTGAGGGGTTGAATAATAAATGACCCTCTGAATAAACTTTTCACAATTTAAAAAAAAATAAAATAAAAAAAGAAATAACATTCTTTTTTGCTGCAGTGCATTTCACACTTCCAGGCTGATCTACAGTCCAAATGTCACAATGCCAAGTTAATTCCGGATGTGTAAACCTGCTAAATCTGCAGGGGGTTGAATACTACTTGTAGGCTCTGTGTATATGTATGTATATATATATATATATATATATATATATATATATATATAAGTAAAATATATCTTTGTGACTCTTCAGATTTTGTGTTATACCATGCCTGATGAAGAGACCTGAGTAGTCTCGAAAGCTTGCAATTATTACTATCTTTTCAGTTAGCCATTAAAAGGTATCAACCACTGAGGACTTTCTGTTCTTTTAAACAAATTTTTTATATATATGTATATATATATATATACACTGGCTGTACTACCCGGCTTCGCCCGGGTTAATAACTGTTGCTAACAAAATAGAATGTATTAACATTCCCGGGATAGAATGTATAAAAAGAATGTATTAACGCCCGGGATAGTAACTGTCTCTCTATTTCTCTCCCATTCTCTCTGTCTCCCCCTCTGTATATATCTCTCTGTCTCTCTCTCTCTTTGTCTGTCTCTTTTCCTGTCAGTCTCTGAGTGTCTCTGTCTCTTTCTCTGTCTATCTATCTCTGTCACTTTCCCTGTCTGTCTCTTTCCCTGTCTGTCTCTTTCTCTCTCTTTCCCTCTTTCCCTCTGTCTCTTTCCCTGTGTCTGTCTCTTTGTCTGTCTTTGTCTGTCTCTTACCCTGTCTGTCTCTTTTGATCTCTTTCCCTGTCTGTCTGTTTCCCTGTGTCTGTCTCTGTCTCTTTGTCTGTGTCTGTCTCTTTACCTGTCTTTGTCTGTCTCTTAACCTATCTCTCTCTTTCCCTCTCTTTCCCTGTCTGTCTCTTTGTGTCTGTCTCTTTCCCTGGCTGCATTGTGACATGCCAACATGCCATATAAGGGCGTGGCTGTGCATTCTTCTGAAGTTCTGGCTGCACTGTGGCTCCCAGCTCCATTTGCTTTAATGGAGGCAGGTTTTTTGGTGAATATCTGTAAAGCGCGAGCTTAAAATTCTCCCTCAAAACATAGCCTATGACGCTCTCGGGGTCCAGAAGTGTGAGTGTGCAAACTTTTGTGGCTGTAGCTGCGACGGTGCGGATGCCAATCCCAGACATACACACACATACACACACACACACACACACACACACACACACACACACACATACATACACACACACACACACACACACACACACACACACACACACACATACATACATTCAGCTTTATATATTAGATATATATAATGTGTGTGTTTTTACTGTCACGGCTTTGGTACCACTTATTTCTAAGGAGTAATAGTGTTGGACTTAAATTTGACCTGTCAGATCCATGGCTCCCATGATGAGTCCCTACTGTCAGGCCCTATACTCCAGTGTTTCTCAGTTCTTTAAAGGGTTTCTCTGCTTTGGACAATCCCTACTAAGTAGAGAGGTCCCGTTACAATAGGGTGATTCAAAAAACCTCCAGATGGTGGGACCCCCAGTGCTCAACTGTTATCTGTGGGGAAACCTGACAGTGTAGGGGGCTTAAAGGGGTTGTCCACTACGAGTACAACCCCCTTCTGATTCCATATTTCTCCCAGGTAAAATAATAAAGCCTATACTCTGCTCCTGTACTGGTGCCTTTTCAGTGGCGTCACAGCTCAAGTGAGGTTGTGTCGTCACGTGTGAGACCCTGCATCTGTGCCGCCCCCGTGCCAGCAGCCGGGCTGCTCGGATTCGGGTTCTCAGTGGCTCGAGGGTCTCCGGACCCGGGGGTCGTGCGGCCTCTCAAATGAAGGGGGTATGTACAAGGGATTTATTAGAGCTCGTGACGCCACCCGTGGTATGTGGTAATTAGGAGTATCACCGCTGCAGTTGGGAGTACCCGGGGAGGATGGAATCGGGCAGCCAGGTGTTAGAACCCTCCACGGGTAGGGGGGAATACGCTGGGACTCAGTAAGGGGTGCCGTGGGATGCAGGGGGTTCACTTTGGTACTCACTCATTCCATTAAGCAGACACCAACAACTGGTAAAGCAAGTCTCTGGTCACCGCTGCCTCTGAGGGGAGCTAGTTCGGGTCCCGTCCCCAATGGTGCTGCCTGGTGATCTGTGACCTACCTCCTGGCACTAAGTTGACTTCTTTGGTAGTCCTGGTAGTGTGAAACTTGCCGGGTCCCGCTCCCCCCTAGTGCTAAGTGTGGGAGTTTGCTCTCAGGGCTCACGCTTGGGATTTTCTGGACCGTTTTGGATTGGAAAGTCCTATTCTCCTCGTTTCACTACTGCCCTGATTTTGGAGCAGTTGGGAACGAATCTTGAAGTCCCCGTTCTCCACCGGTAAATTTTCTGGTTGCCTGAATCTACTCCCCCGACCTAGGGTCCACGTACCCCGTCGTGCCTTGGTCCCAGCCCGGAGATGCACAAGGCCGGCGGCTGTGCTCCTTGACAGATCCGTGCCCCTTGCCACGATCACCTGCGACCGGGGGTCCAACTCGTCTAGGCCCAGACCACCGTCTACCACCTAGATTGTTTCCCAGGAGCCCCGCTCCCAACCTCCTCTCACTTTCACTTCCAGACTCCTCTCTCTCCTCTTGACATTCCTCACCTCCCCTCCCCAACCCCCCAAGTGGGCGACTCTATTCTACTCAAGCCGTCCACTGGTGTGTTTGGTGGGTGTGGTACAGGGTGTATCTAGGATTTGATTAGCTGATGTAGGCAACACCATATGGTTGGGGACCCAAAACCAAGAAGGAGGTGGATACTACACGGGAGGGAGGATTGTGCAATACCCTGTGATGACCTGATAGTCCAGGGGCGTCACACATCCAATCAGGGCCAGCTTCCTTTTCCCCACCTTCAGACCAAATGAGTTATTCAACAGGAACTGAGCGCGGCTTTTGTAGAACGGCACGGGGAGATAGAGGTAGTCGTGTGTGCAGGTGTTGCCAGGCCGCAGCGCAGCCGCTCGGTAACCCATTGCCTCCCGGTCGTCGCTCCACTGCAGGGATGCTTTCGCCACAGTCCATTTTTTCTCTGAGTCAATAAAGCAGACACCGGTATATTTTCTTCAAACAACTGAACTTTACTGATCTTCATTACAGGGACGTTTTCCACTCTCATAACACGGGCACCGCTTCTGGTCCCGATGGGGTTCCTCCAAACTCTACTCCAACAATACTAGGCCCCTCATTCTCCTGTCTGACATCACGCTGCATGAACCAATTCAAATAGTCCTTAAGCCTATCCGTCCCACCCATAGGGATTAGCTTGTGCTTTGGAAGGGCTACGTGCGACAGCACTCCTCCGTCCTCCGCTTCTGGCCAGGACCCACCCTTTTCCGTTAAGGGTCCACTGACCTTCGATCTCGCGGGGGATTTCGTTGGGTTTTCTTATCTAGGAAAGAATGGACGCCACCCCGACCAACCAGACTCAATCTACTCTTCGGGGGTCGCAGTTCGACAGTCCTCTCAAGAACAGGACCCCGCATGTCCAGGATCAAAGGGTTGACCCTTAGGATCTCTTATAAACTTGGGCTTGTTCTCGCTATCTCCCACTGTAGACTCTCCCACCCGCCTTCTACGTCCTGCCCTATATATATATATATATATATATATATATATATATGTGTGTGTATATAATATAATATTATCCTATCCTTCTCTCTCTTAACCCTTGTTCTACCTAACCAGGTGCCAGGGCTGACGTCACTAACCCACATTGCCACCTGGTGGCCATTTACAACATACACATTACATTTTATTACATCACATAGCCCTTCCCATGTGCTGACTACTTCTGAAGGGGGGTGGTGTAGCCCTGACCCCTCTACAGTTTTACCCCAGACTGTCTTTTTGACAGGCTGCAGTGGTGATGCCACGACCATAGCGCCCTGACTGCTGTAGCCAATCATTGGGTTCTGCTCATCTAAAAGCACAAGCCGATGAGCCAAGTGATTGGCTGCAGTGGTCACATAGTCATGATGTCAGCAGTGCAGCCTGTCAACAAATACCTGTGCAGCAGCAGAGACCCTGCACTGGACCATGGAAAGATGTGTAATTGCTCCATTTAATATTTTATCTAGCTGTAACTGATGGGAAGGAAAATGATGTTCCTGGAAACCCCTTTGATGAAAATTAAAAAGTTGAAATAGCATAGATCTCATAACGTTATTTCAGGTCACTTGTGGGATCAAGAGGCAAAAGAAATCGCCCTAAAGTCCAATATCCAATTTAAAACTTAATGGACTGGATATCTTAGGACTTACATTACTGATCCTCAGTTACCTCCTGTATAGTACCCCAGAGCTGCACTCACTATTCTGCTGGTGCAGTCACTGTGTACATACACTACATTACTGATCCTGAGTTACCTCCTGTATTATAGTCCAGAGCTGCACTCCCTATTCTGCTGGTGCAGTCACTGTGTACATACATTACATTACTGATCCCGAGTTACCTCCTGTATTATACTCCAGAGCTGCACTCACTATTTTGCTGGTGCAGTCACTGTGTACATACATTACATTACTGATCCCGAGTTACCTCCTGTATTATACCCCAGAGCTGCACTCACTGTTCTGCTGGTGCAGTCACTGTGTACATACATTACATTACTGATCCCGAGTTACCTCCTGTATTATACCCCAGAGCTGCACTCACTGTTCTGCTGGTGCAGTCACTGTGTACATACATTACATTACTGATCCTGAGTTACCTCCTGTATTAATACTCCAGAGCTGCACTCACTATTCTGCTGGTGCAGTCACTGTGTACATACATTACTGATCCTGAGTTACCTCCTGTATTATACTCCAGAGCTGCACTCACTATTTTGCTGGTGCAATCACTGTGTACATACATGACATTACTGATCCTGAGTTACCTCCTGTATTATACTCCAGAGCTGCACTCACTATTCTGCTGGTGCAGTCACTGTGTACATACATTACTGATCCTGAGTTACCTCCTGTATTATACTCCAGAGCTGCAGTCACTATTCTGCTGGTGCAGTCACTGTGCACATACATTACATTACTTATCCTTAGTTAACTCCTGTATTATACTCCACAGCTGCACTCACTCCAATGTTTAGGACATTTGGGTTCGGTTTATCTGAAATAAGGTTTTTACACTTTGAAATTCCCAGCTGATTGCCCCTTATTGGCAGCGTATATTGATAGAAATAGTATATTAAGTCCTTTGGCCTAAAGGGGATTAGAGCACGGCGATGGATCATGCAGGGGGCATTGTTCTAGGTCAAGTAGTGAATATTTCACGCCAACATAATTAACATTCCTCCAGGATCTACAAGGGTCCTGGACTCCCGTCCACAACTCTCTTCAATCCCTGGTCTCATTTACACTTGATCCTCTGTAATCTCTCAGTTTTCTGCTTTTCAATGGTGGAAATGCAACATAAGCATAAATGGGGTTGGATAAGTTTACATAACTGGCAGGGAGAACTCCTGCTGGCTCAATCTCTGCAAGAAAATCCAGTAACTTCCAAGAAGTCTGAAGACTTTCCCCTGGGTTTAATGCTAGTGCTCCCCCCTGGGTCTGTTCACATAGGCTGTTACAAGTCCAGTTACTACTATAATCAAATCAATGACCAGTACCATGATATTAATAAAAAATACTCCAGAGCTGCACTCACTATTCTGCTGGTGCAGTCACTGTGTGCATACATTACATTACTGATCCTGCGTTACATCCTATATTATACTGCAGAGCTACACTCACTATTCTGCTGCTGCAGTCACTGTGTACACACATTACATTACTTATCCTGAGTTACATCCTGTCTTATACTCCAGAGCTGCCCTCACTATTCTGCTGGTGCAGTCACTGTGTACATACATTACATTACTGATCCTGAGTTACATCCTGTCTTATACCCCAGAGCAGCACTCACTATTCTGCTGGTGCAGTCACTGTGTGCATACATTGCATTACTGATCCTGAGTTACATCCTGTATTATACTCCAGAGCAGCACTCACTTTCTGCTGGTGCAGTCACTGTGTACATACATTACATTACTGATCCTGAGTTACATCCTGTCTTATACCCCAGAGCAGCACTCACTATTCTGCTGGTGCAGTCACTGTGTGCATACATTGCATTACTGATCCTGAGTTACATCCTGTATTATACTCCAGAGCTGCACTCACTATTCTGCTGGTGCAGTCACTGTGTACATACATTACATTACTGATCCTGAGTTACATCCTGTCTTATACCCCAGAGCAGCACTCACTATTCTGCTGGTGTAGTCACTGTGTGCATACATTACATTACTGATCCTGCGTTACATCCTATATTATACTGCAGAGCTACACTCACTATTCTGCTGCTGCAGTCACTGTGTACACACATTACATTACTTATCCTGAGTTACATCCTGTCTTATACTCCAGAGCTGCCCTCACTATTCTGCTGGTGCAGTCACTGTGTACATGCATTACATTACTGATCCTGAGTTACCTCCTGTATTATACTCCAGAGCTGCACTCACTATTCTGCGGGTGCAGTCACTGTGTACATGCATTACATTACTGATCCTGAGTTACCTCCTGTATTATACTCCAGAGCTGCACTCACTATTCTGCTGGTGCAGTCACTGTGTACATGCATTACATTACTGATCCTGAGTTACCTCCTGTATTATACTCCAGAGCTGCACTCACTATTCTGCGGGTGCAGTCACTGTGTACATACATTACATTACTAAGCCAGAGTTACCTCCTGTATTATACTCCAGAGCTGCACTCACTATTCTGCGGGTGCAGTCACTGTGTACATACATTACTGATCCTGAGTTACCTCCTGTATTATACTCCAGAGCTGCACTCACTATTCTGCTGGTGCAGTCACTGTGTACATACATTACTGATCCTGAGTTACCTCCTGTATTATACTCCACAGCTGCACTCACTATTCTGCTGGTGCAGTCACTGTGTACATACATTACTAAGCCAGAGTTACATATTGTCTGATAGCGCAGATCTGTGTAATGGTCAGTTGTGATAATTGCAGAATGTAACGATTGACCAGATGACTTTATGTCTCCAGACAGTGGCACAAATGGTGGCTGCAATGACATGAACTGTTAAAATAATGCAAATAATAATATATATAATACAATGCACATTGCAAAACTCAGCGTTCCATTTCTTTTACACAAAACCATTAAAATATATTTTTTTCCACTCTCATTCCCACAATCACATACAGGGGTTGTGAAGGGCTTATATATTGATGGGCTATCCATAGCTTGGGTCATTAATATCAGATACATTTACCATGTTTTTGCCATTCTTCTTTTCCTCTAAATCCCACCTATATCAGTTTTAGGACCAGCTGCCAATCTAAGGTGGGAGCAATATTTCTCATGGTACACATTCATGGCCATAAGTGTTGGCACCCTTGAAATTGTTCCAGAAAATGAAGTATTTCTCCCACAAAGGTATTGAAATTACACCTGTATATACACGTTTATATGTGGAATAACACACAAACACAAAAAAAAGGCAAATTGGACATAATTTCTCACATAACACCAAAATTGAGCCGGACAAAATTGTTGGCACTTTTCCAAAATTGTGGGTAAACAACTTTTGAATGAGCATCACATGAAACAAACTCACCTGTGGCAAGTAACAGGATTTGGGCAATATGAAAATCACATCTGAAACCAGATAAAAAGGGGAGAAGTTGACTCAGTCTTTGCATTGTGTGTCTGTGTGTGCCACACTAAGCATGGAGAACAGAAAGAGGAGGAGAAATTGTCTGAGGACTTGAGAACCAAAATTGTTTAAATATAACAACAATCTCAGGTTACAAGTCAATTTCCAGAGATCTTGATGTTCCTTTATCCACGATGCGTAACAAAATGAATAAGTTTACTTCCCATGGCACTGTCGCTAATCTCCCTGGATGTGGATGGCAGAGAAAAATTGATGAAAGGTTGCCATACAGGATAGTCTGGATGGTGGATAAGCCCCAATCAAGGTCCAAAGAAATTAAAGCAGTCCTTCATTTCAGGGGGCATCAGTGTCAGCATAAACTATCAGTCTACATCTGAAAGAAATGAAGCGCTATGGAGGAGACCCAGGAAGACCCCACTGCTGACACAGAGACATAAAAAAGCTAGACTGCAGCTTCCCAAAATGTATGTAAGTAAACAAAATCCTTCTCAGAAAGCGTCTTGTGGACAGATGAGACCAAGATAGAGCTTTTTGGTAACGCACATCTTTCTACTGTTTACCAAAAATAGAATGCGGGCTACAAAGAAAAGAGCACAGTACCTACAGTCAGATATGGTGGAGGTCAGAGATGTTTTGCTTTCTCTGGCACTGGGGGTCTTTACTTTGTGCAAGACTACTTGAAATCTGAAGATTACCAAAGGACTCTGGGTGTCAATGTAAAGCCCAGTGTCAGAAAGCTGGGTGTGCATCCTAGGTTAGGGGTCTTCCAGCAGGACAAAGACCCCAAACACTTCAAGAAACCCTCTGAAATGGATGGAAATAAAGCGCTGGATAGTTCTGAAGAGGACACAATGAGTCCGGATCTAAATCCCATTGACACCTGTGGAGAGATCTTAAAACTGCTGTTGGGAGAAGAGAAAACGCCTTCAAATATGAGAGACCTGGAGCAGTTTATAAAGAAGAGTCCGAAATTCCAGGTGAGAGGAGGAAGAAGCTTGTGGACGGTTATAGTGTGGAGGTGTACTGAGCTATAGCTTGTTTGTTCAAACGTAATAAGAATATCTTTGTATATAAATAATCAAAATGTAGATGTAGTTGTATAATTATCTGTCTGTCTATGTAGCCATCGCATAGACCCATAATATAATTCTAAGCTGTATAAGTCATGAAGGAGTTAACCAAAGATAATGAAGCCAGAATGTGAAACTGCAAAAGTGTTATCAGTAATGTTTACACAGAAAGAATGTACAAGAAACAAACTGCGCTGTGAGAAATTAAGGAGTAAAAGTACTCCCTGTTTAGCTTCAAGGTTAGAGATGCAAACTGTATAATTGGGTGTCTTCCAATACACAAGTTCAGTTGATGATGCTGGCTCAAGGAGAACATGTCTCATGTATTCATTGTCTGATACATTGATATATCGGCACTGATATACAGCTAATACGGCACCATCTCGGATATCCCAAACAAAGACTCCATTAGCAGTCTTCACCCAAATTCCTCCCTTGACAATAGGAGGCGACTGATTGCAGGTATTTATTCCAGAGGGTGCAATCAAATATTAAGTTGAGGGGATAACACGTTTGTCTGGCCGATGTTTGGAGTTTTACAGGATATGAAATTATGTCCAAATTTTCTTTTTATCTGTTTTTTTCTTTTGGGTTGCTCCAATACGTGTGTAACAAAAGATGTGTAATTGCCATAATTTTCTGGCACAATTTCAGGGGTGCAAACACTTTCGACCATGACTCTTTCACTTTCTTAACATGAGCGTGCACAAAGCCTCTATGTACGAATCACATAGACATATAATCACATATAATCACACTTCTGATCGGTTTCTTTAAATTCCGCTTTTTTTCTAAACCCCTATCATGATCACCGTATCTGCTTACGGTTGTTAAATTGGGCAGGTTTAAAGTGTCCCCGCTGGATCCAGTAATTGGATGTTATCCTTTTGCTCAAGTGAAAGTTGATCTGTAACAATGCTAAAGGACTGCCGAGCGCATCCAATTACTGCTCGGAGCCCTGCTAGGGACGATGCACTCGCTTTATGGAGGGTATTAAATATGTGATTTAAATAAATGGGTTTGTGCTCTGTTCCATAATGCACTGCCGCACTCCATTCCCTGCTACTTATAAATTACTCAGCCATACAATGCAGTAGGACCAACAATGAGTATTTCCTACGGTGATTAATATTGCTCCAATTATTATATATACTCGTTGGCGTACAAAATGATTACTACAGGTTTTAACTAGGATGCAATCCAAATTTGATCTTATTTTTTTAAAACTCCAAGGTTTTTATTATGTTTTCCATGTAATACAAAGAAAAAAAAAAGCTTTGTATGTATAGAGCATAGTGCCAAAATTAAATATCCAAGTGATATGTTGTATATGATGGGGATGTAGTATAATTACCCATATAGAAAAATAAGGTGTAAAGATGTATTAAATTGTAAAGGAAACTATACCTTCAATGTAGTTTATAGTGATCCAAAGTGTACCGCTATGCCCCGACGCGCGTTTCAGCGATCCTTTCCTCAGGGGGTGCTTTGGATCACTATAAACTACATTGAAGGTATAGTTTCATTTACAATTTAATACATCTTTACATCTTATTGTTTTATATGGGTAATTATACTACATCCCCATCATATGCAACATATCACTTGGATATTTAGTTTTGCACTACGTTGTATATGATGGGGATGTAGTATAATTATCCCATATAGAACAATAAGGTGTAAATATGGATTAAATTGTAAAGGAAACTATACCTTCAATGTAGTTTATAGTGATCCAAAGTGTACCGCTATGCCCCGACGCGTGTTTCAGCGATCCTTTCCTCAGTGGGTGCTTTGGATCACTATAAACTACATTGAAGGTATAGTTTCCTTTACAATTTAATACATATTTACACCTTATTGTTTTATATGGGTAATTACACTACATCCCCATCATATACAACATAGTGCAAAATTAAATATCCAAGTGATATGTTGCATATGATGGGGATGTAGTATAATTACCCATATAGAACAATAAGGTGTAAAGATGTATTAAATTGTAAAGGAAACTATACCATATGCCCTCATCATCTCCTACCTCGACTACTGCAACCTCCTGCTCTCTGGCCTCCCTTCCAACACTCTTGCACCTCTCCAATCTATCCTAAACTCTGCGGCCTGCTTAATCCACCTCTCCCCTCGCTATTCCCCAGCCTCGCCACTCTGCCAATCTTGGCTTCCTATCGCCCAACGACTCCAGTTCAAACATTAACCATGACATACAAAGCCATCCACAACCTGTCTCCTCCTTACATCTGTGACCTAGTCTTCCGGTACCTACCCGCATGCAACCTCAGATCCTCACAAGATCTCCTTCTCTACTCCTCTCTTATCTCCTCTTCCCACAATCGTGTACAAGATTTCTCCCGTGCCTCCCCCATACTCTGGAACGCTCTACCTCAGCATATCAGACTCTCCCCTACCGTGGAAAGCTTCAAGAGGAACCTCAAGACCCATCTCTTCCAACAAGCCTACAACCTACAATAACCCTCAGTCCAGTACACCACTGTGCATCCAGCTCTGTCCTCACCTATTGTACCCTCACCCATTCCCTGTAGACTGTGAGCCCTCGCGGGCAGGGTCATCTCTCCTCCTATACCAGTCTGTTATGTACTGGTAATGATTGTATACCCTCTTTCACTGTAAAGCGCCATGGAATGAATGGCGCTATAAAAATAAATAATAATAATAATACCTTCACTGTAGTTTATAGTGATCCAAAGCACCCCCTGAGGAAAGGATCGCTGAAACGTGCGTCGGGCATAGCGGTACACTTTGGATCACTATAAACTACATTGAAGGTATAGTGTCCTTTACAATTTAATACATCTTTACACCTTATTGTTCTATATGGGTAATTATACTACATCCCCATCATATACAACATATCACTTGGATATTTAATTTTGGCACCATGCACTTTGTTGTATGTGATAAATAGATATTTATTTTATAGTGGTCCTTGCACTAAGCACTTTATTTTCCTAATAAACCGCTGCTATAATTTATGGGACTTTTTCCTGCCTTTTACTTCTATGGATTTGTAATGAATATTTATTTTTAATCATTGAATAAAAATAATAATTTTAATATCAACTTCATCATCATTTCCTTTATTTATTGAATCCTTAGGGATTTTTATCTAAAGGTTTTTTGATATTTATTGACATTTAATGGTGATCTTGTACGGAATTTTGATTACTATATTTTTATAGATTTGTAAATAAAACTTGTAATACAACATAATATATTTACAGATTGCAGTATATGTCATAACGGAGCATTGGACCATACAATTGGAAGCATCCACACAGGGTCCATGGGCTTTCACCGGGATTCAAAGCCACGACCTCTCGCATCACAAGCGACAAGTCTACCACTTGACCAAGGAGGACAACTTGTCTTCATTGGTCTAGTGGTAGACTTCTCGCTTGGGATTTGAGAGTTGGTCTAGTGGTAGACTTCTCGCTTGGGATTTGAGAGTTGCTCTAGTGGTAGACTTCTCGCTTGGGATTTGAGAGTTGTTCTAGTGGTAGACTTCTCGCTTGGGATTTGAGAGTTGGTCTAGTGGTAGACTTCTCGCTTGGGATTTGAGAGTTGTTCTAGTGGTAGACTTCTCGCTTGGGATTTGAGAGTTGGTCTAGTGGTAGACTTCTCGCTTGGGATTTGAGAGTTGGTCTAGTGGTAGACTTCTCGCTTGGGATTTGAGAGTTGGTCTAGTGGTAGACTTCTCGCTTGGGATTTGAGAGTTGGTCTAGTGGTAGACTTCTCGCTTGGGATTTGAGAGTTGGTCTAGTGGTAGACTTCTCGCTTGGGATTTGAGAGTTGGTCTAGTGGTAGACTTCTCGCTTGGGATTTGAGAGTTGCTCTAGTGGTAGACTTCTCGCTTGGGATTTGAGAGTTTCTCTAGTGGTAGACTTCTCGCTTGGGATTTGAGAGTTGTTCTAGTGGTAGACTTCTCGCTTGGGATTTGAGAGTTGGTCTAGTGGTAGACTTCTCGCTTGGGATTTGAGAGTTGGTCTAGTGGTAGACTTCTCGCTTGGGATTTGAGAGTTGGTCTAGTGGTAGACTTCTCGCTTGGGATTTGAGAGTTGGTCTAGTGGTAGACTTCTCGCTTGGGATTTGAGAGTTGCTCTAGTGGTAGACGTCTCGCTTGGGATTTGAGAGTTTCTCTAGTGGTAGACTTCTCGCTTGGGATTTGAGAGTTGTTCTAGTGGTAGACTTCTCGCTTGGGATTTGAGAGTTGGTCTAGTGGTAGACTTCTCGCTTGGGATTTGAGAGTTGGTCTAGTGGTAGACTTCTCGCTTGGGATTCGAGAGGTCTTGGCTTTGACTCCCGGTGAAAGCCCATGGACCCTGTATGGATGCTTCAGACTGCAATATATGAATACTGGTATTTCTGTTTCTTGCAGGGAAAAAGCGGCAGGGGGATCCACAGTGGGAAATCTAAGTTGCAGATTTAATTCAGGATATGGTGCTGGTTCGGCGCACATATCGCTCCTTGCATTTCAGATCTCTGTGCCGGCCTTAATATTTGGCTTCGGGTTATTCGCACCAAATATATAGTACTATTCCAGTATTCATCACAAATAACCAACCTAATGCACGTCAATGGGGAAATTGAGCATTGATTTCCCCGAAAAATGCTTCCCCATTAGGTTCGTTATTTGGAATGAATACTGGAATAGTACCAGGTATTCAGTCCGAATAACCCGAACCTGGATATTTAGTATTCGCCCATCACTACAGACCACCCCTTTTAATCTGAGCACCACTGTGATAATTTTTCGACACGTCCAGACCCCGGAAGATGCATGGGAGTTCTTGAAATACATGGATTTTTTTTATTTTATAATCATTTTTATATTATTTTCCAAAGTAGTAGGTAAACAATAATAAACATCCAAATTTTTGTTAATTATTTTTTGGGGGTGGATGGGAAGAGGCATGGGAGTGAGGAAAGGGGGGGTAGGTAAGGGTTCCCTTTTAATAGGGAAGGGATAGAGCAAAGGATAAGTAAAAAAAAAAAACTATTTACCATTCTGCTTTCCAAACTTGGAGAGGGTGAAAGAAAATCTGTCACCAGGTTTTTGCCACCTAATCTGAGAGCAGTATAACATAGGTGCAGAGATCCTAATTCCAGCGATGTGTCACTTGCTGGGCTGCTTAGTGTAGTTGTGATAAAATCACTGTTTAATCAGCAGTAGATTATCATTACAGGACTACTTGGTGTGCTACCAGGTAGTCCAGCATATTCATGAGCTCTGTATAACTGCTACATCTGCAGCAGAGAAAACATTGATTTTATCAAAATGACAGCAAACAGCTCAGTAAGAGCCACATCGCTGGAATCAGGGTCTCTGTCTCTACATTATGCTGCTCCCAGATGGGGGAGCAAAAACCTGGTTACAGATTCCCTTTAAGAGGTACACATAAATTTGTCCGTTTAAATATACACAAAGTAGCTTAATTCAACATTCACAAGATCAGCTAAATATCAACTTTATAGTGGGTATGCCATGTAGTTTCTAGATAAATCCCATTTTGGAGGGGGGGGGGGTAACCTAAAATGTGCACGTGGTACATTGATTTTTTTTAAGACCGCAAGAGCCACCATTTTCAATCTGGCTCGTAGAGTGGGGAGGTCCCAAGTGATGAACCCCTTCTATGATGTTCAGATACTCTAACAGAGCATAGTGACATATGATGCCATTTAGAGGGGGAATCTGTCAGTACACTTTCACCCCAAACTATTTTTATGTGCATATAGCCCTTTCAAAGACAAGTACAGCAATATCTTTGCACTGCCAGGCCGATCCTCCATTGCTAAGAAATCAGCATTTGAATTGATATGCAAATGGAAATGATAGATCTGAAGCCTCTGTCACTCCAGCTCTATTCCCCACTCAGGGCCACCTGAGTGGGGCATAACCTCCAGCTTAACTAACAACTTTCATCTTGTGTGACTTCAGGCACTGGAGCCATCAGACAGACAGGAGGAGGCAAAGCTTGGCAGAGGATAGAGCTGGCGTGACGGAGGTCTCAGACATAGAAATAGTTATTTAGCTTAATTTACAGATACATTGAAACACTGATATTTCAGTAACAGAGGAACTGATTGACCATGTAAAGGTAATGCTGGACTTGTCTTTGAAACAGCTACGTGCACATATACCATATTTTTCGTTTTAAAAGACACACTCTATTATAAGACGCACCCCAAATTTAGAGGCGGAAAATAGGAAAAAAATAGTTTTTAATGTTAATAATCCTAGTATGCACTATAATCGCACACCAGGGGGGAGCGACAATGCTGGAGCGGCTCAGGAGGGTCAGTGGATGTGGATGGAGGGTCGGCAATGCTGTGGGTTTGGAGGAGGGGGCGTCGCGGCTCAAGAACGTCGGTGGATGGAGGGTCGGCAATGCTGTGGGTTTGGAGGAGGGGGCATCGCGGCTCAAGAAGGTCAGTGGATGGAGGGTCAGCAATGCTGCGGGCTTGGAAGAGGGGGTGTCACGGCTCAACAACGTCAGTGGATGGAGTGTCGATGATGCTGCGTGTTCGGAGGAGGGGGTGTCGTGGCTCAGGAAGGTCAGTGGATGGAGGGTTGGCCATGCTGCGGGCTTGGAGGAGGGCGTGTCGCGGCCCAGGAAGGTCAGTGGATGGAGAGTCAGTGATACTGCGAGCTTGGGGGAGTGGGTGTCGCGGCTCAGGAGGGTCAGTGGATGGAGGGTCGGCGATACTGCGGGTTCGGAGGAGGGGGTGTCGTGGCTCAGGAGGGTTAGTGGATGGAGGTTCGGCGATACTGCGGGCTTGGGGGAGGGGGTGTCACGGCCCAGGAAGGTCAGTGGATGGAGGGTCAGTGATACTGCGGGCTTGGGGGAGGGGGTATCGCGGCTCAGGAGGGTCAGTAGACGGAGGGTTAAGGATACTGCGGGTTCGGAGGACGGGGTGTTGCAGCTCAGGAGGGTCAGTGGATGGAGGGTCATCAATGCTGTGGGCTTGCAGGAGGGGGTGTCCCGGCTCAGGAAGGTCAGTGAACGGAGGGTCGGTAATACTGCGGGCCTGGAAGAGGGGGTGTCGAGGCTCAGGAAGGTCAGTGGATGGAGGGTCGGCGATACTGCAGGTTCGGAGCAGGGGGGTGTCGTGGCTCAGGAGGGTCAGTGGATGGAGGGTCGTCGATACTGCGTCTCTGGGGTATCGCCACGATGGACGCCATTTATCTTCCGACGCTCTGCAGGCTCCATTGAACTACCGGCTGTTGATGCGATGGACTTCAAGAAAATGGCCTCAAAGGCGGCGCGTGCGCAGATTGGCCTTCACAGCAATTTTCTTGAAGTCCAACGCGTTCACAGCCGGCAGTTCAATGGAGCCCACAGCGTTCTGGCAAATCAATGGCGCCCGCCACCAGTATGGTTCCAGTATACAGATGTTAATTTATGACTGGGATGAATCTGCCATCAGGTACATTTGTCCCAACTGCAAAAAAAATATAGTAAAATGCTCAGATAAATTACCCGCCCAGTCAACACATGGAATTTATCTTCATAAATCTGGCAGAGCTTTTTCCATTGATTCCATACAAATTGCAACATGGAAGGTCTCTGCTTATGGCACCAGCTGCATCTGTGCATATGTGTGACGCCCTGGACTAGCCAGGTAGTCACAGTTAGTGCCCCACACAACACCGGTCCCCTAAAAAGGAGTCATCAGCCAACCACAAAAACCCTAGTCACCTCCCTCAGTGCTTGATGAACACACCAGGGGGCGGGGCCAGGCAGTTGGCCACGCCCACCGAGGAGTTCAGAGGACCTGAGGCAGGAAAAAGTAAACAGTCAAACAGTCTAGTCTAGTCGGAGTTGAGAGTGAGTGAGGAGTGAGGAGGTGAGGCCTGTGAGACAGGCCGGTGACAGTCTCACAGGTATGAGGGTCGCAGGCCGAACACCTTGGCTAGGAGGCAAGCGGTGGCCTCAGCCTGCAGGAGTCGGGAAGACGGCTCAGTGGAACCGTGGTGAACCGGGACAGGGTAATGGCCCGCCAGTACCGACCCAGGGAACAGACTCTGAAACCGGAGCACACAGGGGGTACTCAGACCCTGAAACGAGGTCCAGAATCCACTGGACTGAGTTAATTAACTGATTGTGGTCTGGACTATAGGTCATTTCCCACCCAAGTCCCGACTGAAGACAACAGCCCACCGAGGGGGAAAGAAAGCCACCGCACAGGCAGAGAGATCCCACGAGCCAGCGTGTGCGGGCAAACGGGCTCTCCCGACATACACAACGCCGGGGAGGGGGCTCCCATCGCTGAAGTGCAGGCAGTCTACAGCTACACAACATGGTGCAGGAGAAAGGCAGAGACCACCAACCGGGTGGGGGACCCGACCACAGCCGGCTGCGGGCACCGACCACCATCAACTTGGTTTACCAGAGACTTGTGTGTGTCAATAACAGTGCCCTCCGGCCGCGCACATCGCCCTGCACCGCCCAGCTATCCCCAACAGGTCCTGGGGCCATCATCCCTGCCCACGGAGGGGTTAACATCTGGCTGCACTACCATCTCCCCCGGGTGCCCCGTAACTGCAGCGGTGGTGTCCACCTTCACCACAACCAGTGGGTGGCGTCACAAACTCAAGCGCGGCTCCGGCCGTGCACCTACCTAACCCCCACCAAAAGCGCCAGCATCCCCTTTCAGAGCGAAGTGACCCCGGGTCCGGAGGCGCTTGAGCCACCCACCAACAAACTCGGATCAGAGCGGCTCGGCTGCGGCCGAGCGCAGGGCGGTACATATGCAACATTACTGCAGAAAGTCCCAGGCTTCAGATCACTGCCCTAACATATTTATAGGGGGCTTCTATCCAGAGCATCGCTGTAAAATTCAGCGTGCCATTTTGCACCTTTTTTGTCTGGAGTAATTCAAGAGCATGTGATATAAAGAGCGGCACAGTTTACGTAAAATTCAGTCTGGAAGATTTTGCTCCCCATCCCCAACATAGTGCATTAGATTAATAACTATGTCCCAGCCGCACAGCTCGAAACAAGCAGCCGCACAGCTCGAAACAAGCAGCCGCACAGCTCGAAACAAGCAGGCGCACAGCTCGAAACCAGCAGCCGCACAGCTCGAAACAAGCAGCCGCACAGCTCGAAACAAGCAGGCGCACAGCTCGAAACAAGCAGCCGCACAGCTCGAAACCAGCAGCCGCACAGCTCGAAACCAGCAGCCGCACAGCTCGAAACCAGCAGCCGCACAGCTCCAAACAAGCAGCCGCACAGCTCGAAACCAGCAGCCGCACAGCTCGAAACCAGCAGCCGCACAGCTCGAAACCAGTTGCCGCACAGCTCGAAACAAGCAGCTGCACAGCTCGAAACAAGCAGCCGCACAGCTCGAAACAAGCATCCGCACAGCTCGAAACAAGCATCCGCACAGCTCGAAACAAGCAGCCGCACAGCTCAAAACAAGCAGCCGCACAGCTCGAAACCAGCAGCCGCACAGCTCGAAACCAGCAGCCGCACAGCTCGAAACAAGCATCCACACAGCTCGAAACAAGCATCCACACAGCTCGAAACAAGCAGCCTCACAGCTCGAAACAAGCATCCGCACAGCTCGAAACAAGCAGCCGCAGAGCTCGAAACAAGCAGCCGCACAGCTCGAAACAAGCATCTGCACAGCTCGAAACAAGCAGCTGCACAGCTCCAAACAAGCAGCCGCACAGCTCCAAACAAGCAGCAGCCGCACAGCTCCAAACAAGCAGCCTTACAGCTCGAAACAAGCAGCCGCACAGCTCGAAACAAGCATCCGCACAGCTTGAACCAAGCATCCGCACAGCTTCAAACAAGCAGCCGCACAGCTCCAAACAAGCAGCCGCACAGCTCCAAACAAGCAGCCACACAGCTCGAAACAAGCAGCCGCACAGCTCGAAACAAGCAGCCGCACAGCTCGAAACAAGCAGCCGCACAGCTCGAAACAAGCATCCGCACAGCTCGAAACAAGCATCCGCACAGCTCGAAACAAGCAGCCGCACAGCTCGAAACCAGCAGCCGCACAGCTCGAAACAAGCAGCCGCACAGCTTCAAACAAGCAGCCGCACAGCTCGAAACAAGCAGCCGCACAGCTCGAAACAAGCAGCCGCACAGCTCCAAACCAGCAGCCGCACAGCTCCAAACCAGCAGCCGCACAGCTCCAAACAAGCAGCCGCACAGCTCCAAACAAGCAGCCTCACAGCAACCCAAAGAACTTGGGGCCTCGCCAGGCCAGACTAAAAGTGCAGATTTATGTGATACTGGAGGAAGAATACCTCTCAGAATGCGATGTCCGAGTTCACATCCGCTGATTGTTCCCCGGAGATCTGTATTCTGGTGCGGACACAGGGGGCAGGTACCTGGTCCCCACCAGCAAAAGGACCAATGACTTATTAATGAGCCGCACACCAAGAAGCCTTTCTGCATTCTTTGTTGCCCATTCATCCACATGCAATTAAACCTCAACCCTGTGGAAGTGCAGCAAACTTCCTATCTTCTACCTCCGTCGCTACAAGACGTAACATTGTAGGATTGAATGTAATCATTGTACGTACTGGAGAAAGTCATTCCCCGGATTATGTCACTGGGTGTAAATATTTTCTAGGCGACCAAAGCTTTATTTACCCTCTTAATTGGGTATTCTTCCGGTTATAAACAGGGCATACAAAATGGAGAGGATAGGGGGTTAATGCTGCGCATCAGCCGAAATGAAGATGTAAAACGTTGATGATGATAACTCTTTCTTTTATTCCATAGGTCTACGCGTTTCGAGGTGAAAACCTCTTCCTCAGGACCAGAAACATCAACATAAAGTGGACCTTGTACAATGGTCTGGATCCAACTACATAGGATCAAGCACAGCTCCATTCATAGAGGAGGCACAAGACCCCCCATTCTAGAAATTGGTGGGCTTACTTGTCTATGACCGGGTGTTAAGCAATTATTTTAGAAAAACCGGCCAAACAGGAGACAGGTCGCATGCAACCTACATTGGAGTAGACACATGGTCTGTGGCCAAGAATGCAACAAGGTCGAATTTTTGCAATGGTTGCGTGTAAATCACAGGTCACAAAATGACCCCACTGAAAACCATCAGAAGAAATATCTGCATGCGACCCTGCAATTTTTATGTTGTGCAACCATGTAGCCCTAGTTTAGCCTTCCAGATATGTCACCAGGGCCAATGTTAGCACTGAAGATGGACCATTGACGTATATCTATCGCCACTTCTCCAATGGTGTCCTGTACAAATCCATTCTCAAGATTTGAGGATGTCCCAGTTATCACATCTGATTTGTGGGACTCGAACCTGATTAGGACAGCTTGGTAATAATGAGTGATGAGCGGGCACTACCATGCTCAGGTGCTCTGTACTCGTAACTAGTGATGAGCGGGCACTACCATGCTCAGGTGCTCTGTACTCGTAACTAGTGATGAGCGGGCACTACCATGCTCAGGTGCTCTGTACTCGTAACTAGTTATGAGCGGGCACTACCATGCTCGGGTGCTTGGTACTCGTATCTAGTGATGAGCGGGCACTACTATGCTCAGGTGCTCAGTACTCATATCTAGTGATAAGAGGGCACTACAATGCTCGGGTGCTCAGTACTCGTAACTAGTGATGAGCGAGCACTACCATGCTCGGGTGCTCAGTGCTCGTAACTAGGGATGAGTGGGCACTACCATGCTCGGGTGCTTGGTACTCGTAACTAGTGATGAGCAGGCACTACCATGCTCGGGTGCTCGGTACTCGTAACTAGTGATGAGTGAGCACTACCATGCTCGGGTGCTCAGTACTTGTAACTAGAGCACCCGAGCATGGTAGTGCCCGCTCATCACTAGTTACAAGTACCGAGCACCCGAGCATGGTAGTGCCCGCTCATCACTAGTTACGAGTACTGAGCCCCCGAGCATTGTAGTGCCCTCTTATCACTAGATATGAGTACTGAGCACCTGAGCATGGTAGTGCCCGCTCATCACTAGTTACGAGTACTGAGCCCCCGAGCATTGTAGTGCCCTCTTATCACTAGATATGAGTACTGAGCACCTGAGCATAGTAGTGCCCGCTCATCACTAGATACGAGTACCAAGCACCCAAGCATGGTAGTGCCCGCTCATAACTAGTTACGAGTACAGAGCACCTGAGCATGGTAGTGCCCGCTCATCACTAGTTACGAGTACAGAGCACCTGAGCATGGTAGTGCCCGCTCATCACTAGTTACGAGTACAGAGCACCTGAGCATGGTAGTGCCCGCTCATCACTAGTTACGAGTACAGAGCACCTGAGCATGGTAGTGCCCGCTCATCACTAATTATGAGTACTGAGCACCCGAGCATGGTAGTGCTCGCTCATCACTAGTTAATAGTAGTGAGCACCTCAGCATGGTAGTGCCCACTCATCACTACTAATAATAACCATTTATCTGGTATGTGTCCTGATGTGACCAGTGACACTACTCCGACACCATATTTTCCATTAAATATAGTATGTAAAGGTAGAATAAATTTTTTTATAAAAAATAAGATATTATTTCTAATAACACATTGCTCCTCCTAGGTTTGCGTTGCGTCCATCTGTCCTGATGGTAAAGCATTGCTTAGTGAGACAACAGCCATAATTTTTCTGAAGTGAATCGTGATTGAACAGATGGATATATTGGATATCGTCTTGTCAGATACTAAACATTCCTGACTGTGAAATACATTTATAATCTTTCCTCTTAAAGTCCCAGCTCTTGGCCCAGCGTCATACCTGGGTAATAACATTGACCACGTGTCTAGTCTACATGTAGATAGTCTACAGTCTAGATATAGAGTCAACATTTTGCTTTTTTTAAAATATTTTTACCAATTCCTAATGGGTCTATAGTAAATTCAGTAATCACTATTACTATATGACTTGTTGTATTGGACCAAGTGTTTCGGGCAACCGGTAGTAAAGAATAAATGCCAACGGCTGCGGAGCCAACGACTGCCCATGCCATCCCAATATGAGTCTTCAGAAATGGTTAATATATGATCAGAAAGGTTCTTACCTATAATGATGGCGCACGCGCTTACGAGACCTATCTCTTTTTTAAGGGTGACTTTTTCTGTGGCGGGGTCCTGGCTTGGCGTGGCATTCGGAAGGTGCGTTGTGGGCTCTGGTGGCCCGTGCCCCGGACTAGTGCTGCTGCAGTTGGAGTTTTTGATCTCGTTCTCCCCTGCCATGTCTCCTGTGTGTCCTGAATTCCTTCAGCCCAGCTCAGCTGCCAGCCAGACCCTTGTGCAGCTCGGGGTGGACGTCCCGGTCTGTTCTCGTAGCGGGGGGGGGGACCTTGCGTCTACCAGGTACCCAGTCTCTGCTGCACCTGCAGAGTTTACAGTGACACCACAGAGACGGGCACACACAGAGTACACTTTACATGCTGCTTTCCACAATCGGGTCCAGGAGGAGGGGGCGCACTCTCTTCTCTCTTAAAGACACAGAGCCTTCATCCACTGCCCACCCCCCACCTCCCCCTTTTTTTTTTTTTTCTCTCCAGCGAAGGAATAAAAAAAAAAAAAAAGTTTATTATAATCTTTCAGCTGTTAATGCAAATATTTTCTGCACTTAGGTATTTAACGACACCGCAGGGTTTCTCCTGAAAATCCCTGTTAATCTTCATTATATTGGTCAGATCCATTTTTTTTCCAGCATCACATGAATATAGTTTTCTTGTTCGGGGTTGTAAAGAGGAATGCAGGCACAGAGTACTCTGCTGAATCTCGCCTTTCAACTTTTGCAAAGTCTCGATTTTTTTTAAAATGTCCCGATAGCGTTCATTATATTGTCACGTAGTTATAAGCATTTTTTTAGGGTTTTTTTTTCAGGGTGCATTCATACATATTGGAGTGTCTTGATTTTGCTCTATAGTTAATACTAGCTGTATGACCCGGCTACGCCCGGGTTAATAACTGTTGTTAACAAAATAGAATGTATTAACAAAAATTTATTCTGCACACAATATTCGCTGCCCGGGATAGTAACTGTCTCTCTGTTTCTCTCCCATTCTCTGTCTGTTTCCCCCTCTGTATATATCTCTCTGTCTCTCTCTCTCTGTCTGTCTGTCTCTTTCCCTGTCTGTCTCTGACTGTCTCTGTCTCTTTCTCCGTCTGTCCCAATCTCTTTCCCTGTCTGTCTGTCTATCTCTGTCACTTTCGCTCTCTGTTTCTTTCCCTGTCTCTGTCCCTCTCTTTCCCTGTCTGTCTCTTTCCCCCTCTTTCCCTCTGTCTCTTTCCCTGTGTCTGTCTCTTTGTCTGTCTTTTACCCTGTCTGTCTCTTTCCCTGTCTGTTTCCCTGTGTCTGTGTCTGTCTCTTTGTCTGTGTCTGTCTCTTTACCTGTCTCTCTCTTTCCCTCTCTTTCCCTGTCAGTCTGTCTCTTTGTCTGTGTTTGTCTCTTTGTACCTGTCTCTTACCCTGTCTATGTCTGTTTCTTACCCTGTCTGTGTCTGCCTCTTTCCCTGTCTGTGTCTGTCTCTTACCCTGTCTATGTCTGTTTCTTACCCTGTCTGTGTCTGCCTCTTTCCCTGTCTGTGTCTGTCTCTTTCCCTGGCTGCATTGTGACACGCCAACATTCCATATAAGGGCGTGGCTGCGCATTCTTCTGAAGTTCTGGCTGCACTGTGACTCCCAGCTCCATTCGCTTTAATGGAGGCAGGTTTTTTGGTGAATAACTGTAAAGCGCAGGGTTACAATTTTCCCTTGAAACTTAGCCTATGACGCTCTCGGGGTCCAGAAGTGTGAGTGTGCAAAATTTTGTGGCTGTAGCTGCGACGGTGCAGATGCTAATCCCGGACATATACACACACACACATTCAGCTTTATATATTAGATTTAGGGATGATCGAATACCTCAAATATTCGTCTTCGCGAATATTTTCCGAATACCTCACCGCTATTCAGCTATTCGATGCGCAATGTAAGTCTATGGGAAGCCCGAATAGTACTGAATAGTTGTTATTCGGATTTCCCATAGACTTACATTGCGCATCGAATATTCGCAAATAGTCGAGGTATTCGGAAAACATTTGCGAAGCCGAATAATCAAAGTATTCGATCATCCCTTTTAAAATTGTAACAGGGAAGTTGCTTCCATACGCCCGTGCAAGCATCCAACGGTCTTTTCTTTACATGGTGCTGGCACATGGTCTATGGAATCTATGCATTTCCATAGGGGACACTTCTTGAGGTTAGGATAAATGCATTGTGTATGAAATGTAGATTTTATTTGGTGCATAGTTCCCTTATACATGAGTTTTTATGTGCAAAAAAAATGCTAAAAAATCAATGCCAGGCCAGGGATGCTTATTGAATTTAATGGGTAAAATCTGCATAAAAAGCAACGTTTCTGCAAAAGACAATCTGTGGATTTATAAAAACAAAACCCGCCAATTACAAAAGTCAACTTGTTGTCTGATTTCATACTTAAGAGAAAACGCAGCAAGTTAAGATTAAGTGAAAGAGGTTGTCCAGGATTGGGGTCCAAGTCTACAGTAAAGCGGGCTTTACACACTGCGATATCGGTTCCGATATCGCTAGTGTGGGTACCCGCCCCCATCTGTTGCGCGACACGGGCAAATCGCTGCCCGTGGCGCACAACATCGCCTAGACCCGTCACACATACTTACCTTCCTAGCGACGTCGCTGTGACCGGTGAACCACCTCCTTTCTAAGGGGGGCGGTCCGTGTGGCGTCACAGCGACGTCACTGAGCGGCCAACTAATAGCAGCGGAGGGGTGGAGCTGAGCGGGACGTAACATCCCGCCCACCTCCTTCCTTCCGCATAGCGGCCGGGAGGCAGGTAAGGAGAGCTTACTGCTGCAGTAACGATTTTTGAGAATGGACCCCCATGTCACCGATGAGCGATTTTGCACGGTTTTGCAACGATGCAAAATCGCTCATCGGTGTCACACGCAACGGCATCGCTAATGCGGCCGGATGTGCGTCACCAATTCCGTGACCCCAACGAGTTTGCATTAGCGATGTCGCAGCGTGTAAAGCCCCCTTTACTCGTTGTGATTGCAAACTTGTGCATCTTCACAGTGCGCAGTGTGTGCGCTGTCAGGATTCTCTGGTGTCACGAGGAAGCCGGCCTGTGACCACAAGGATGCAATTTGCATACATGCGCTCACATTGTGCACGCATTACTCAATACAAATGAATTGAGCGAGGCCGCACACGTCTAGTTGGAATGTGGCTGGAATTATGCATTTTGCATACATGCAGTCACATGCCGACTAGACGTGCAGGCTTCACTCAGTACAAGAAAATTGAGCTTGGCTGGACACGTCTAGTAGGAATGTGGCTCGAATTATGCAATTTGCATACATGCGATCACATGCTGACTAGATGTGCACAGCATCACTCAATACAAATGAATTGAGCAAGGCCGCACACGTCTAGTTGGAATGTGGCTGGAATTATGCATTTTGCATAAATACGGTCACATGCCGACTAGACGTGCACAACATCCCTCAATGCAAGTGAACTAAGCAAGACCGCACACGTCTAGTAGGAATGTGGCTGGAATTATGCAAATTGCATACTTGTGGTCACGTGAGTGCCCGCTCCCAGCGCAGGCATCGGAGAATCATGAGAATAGTGCACTGTGAGGATTCGCAAGTCTACAATCACATAGCGTGACTGCAGACTTTTCCCCCCAACCCTGGACAACCCATTTAAGTCATCCACTGTGCTGGTACTGCAAAATTCTGTGGATTTTACACAAGGAAAATTCACACCAAATACGCAATGTGAAGACCTAGCTTTAGAGGTTAATCTATTTGGCAGATGTATCATCTGTCCACAGGTGACTCATTTATGAAAGGTGGGGGTCTGTCTACAGAGAACCCTTACAAGTTTTGAGAATAGACTCAATAGAGTCAATGTGCTGATTTTTTTTTATGGGATTAATGAGACGGTTATCCATCACATCTAGATATATGATTGGAGAGGAGGTCACAACCTCTGTGCTACCCTTGTTCCTCCACCCAGCAGGGATGACGACACACTCACCGCTGTTCAGCGTGCCCATTCCTGGTGTCCTCTGGTGTGACTTCCGGCTCCCAGGTGCTGCACACGCCACGCAGGACTTCTGGGAGCGTGCTTAGGGTATGTGAGTGTGCACTGCCCGACTCTTAAAGGGGCAATGAGCTTAATTTAGTTATGCCTGCAGCCAATGGTTGAGAGTCACTATGTACTTAAGGCACCCTCCCGCTTAGGGAGGTGCCTGAGCAACGTGTAATATTTCTTGATTCTATGTATGATACAATTCCTTTTGAATGTCCTGATGAAGGAGATGGATATATCTCTGAAACGCGTAAACCTGTATCAACAATAAAGGGATTTCATCAATAATTGGATCTTGTGGTGTAGCGCGGCATTTAGCCCAACTTCTTCTTCCTAGGATACTTTGATTCTATGTATACTAGTTGTCAAATCCCCTGAACCCAAACCTTTCCTGTCAGCCTGTTCCTTACCTTATCTGCCTGCCAGAACCCAAACCTGTCCTGTCTGCCTGAACCCATGGCCATCCTGCCAGTCAGCATCCCATTCCAGCCACCCTGTCAGAACCCGCCATCTAGTCCAAACCAGTGTCTGTATCCATCCTGCCAGCATTCCTGATCCAGTCCTGCCTGTTACCCTGAGTCCTGTACTTGAGGCCATGACCCCTGGGGTCAGCTGCTGCAGTACCAGGGACTGCCCTGGAGTGGTACCTGGCGGCTACCTTCCAGCACAAGCCTAACAAAACAATGTAGCCACTTAGTCACACTCCTCCAAGGTGAGCCCGGCCACGTGGCACAGTGGGTGTGCGATACTTCTTACCATCCTGCCTTGCCATGTGGCTGGGTACATAGAGTAGGGGCTCAAGGTTTGGGGGGTCCCATTCTGACTATAACCACCTGCTATCCCTATGGCTACATCACTATAGTAGTTTTTGAAAGCGTACACCTCTGTGATCCAGGCTCTCCATGGATACATGTTTAATGAAGTAAGCTTTTCCTAAGTAAATCCCTCTTAATATACTTAAATACTACATATTAATCCCATGTGGAAAACTGTACTAGGCTCCACAATCTGCATCAAAGTGAGAAATCCTTAGACTTCAGGGGTAAATGCTGTAACATTTCATCTCTATGCAATTGTGCACGTATGTAGTATCTGACAATATACTTATTCCTATGGCAAAAGTAGAGTTAACAATTTCCGCTGGCTCATAAATGGCACAAATGTGGCCCCCACCAAACACAAAAGCCAGAATGAATGGCCGCTATTCTCCCTCCACATCTCTCCTCCCCGATGTGAAGACGTTTTGACTCTCTTGGATCCGATACAATTATTCTTTTGTTTCGGGACGGTGCGTTTTGCGACGACAAAAAGATAACTTTCATCAGAGAGCACCTTGAGGAGGAGGACACGGAGTGAAGGTCCCTTACATCAGAGGGGAGATTGCCAGCTTCCGGGGACGGCCAGGGGAACTTTATTGTAACCTCATTTTTTGCCCACATTAGTTAAACTTTATTGTAACCTAATATATTGAGGGTATATTGATATATTAGTATACAGTCATATGTAAAAGTTTGGGCACCCCTATTAATGTTAACCTTTTTTCTTTATAACAATTTGGGTTTTTGCTATTTCAGATTCATATATTTAATAACTGATGGACTGAGTGATATTTCTGGATTGAAATGAGGTTTATTGTACTAACAGAAAATGTGCAATCCGCATTTAAACAAAATTTGACCGTTGTAAAAGTATGGGCACCCTTATCAATTTCTTGATTTGAACACTCCTAACTACTTTTTACTGACTTACTAAAGCACTAAATTGGTTTTGTAACCTCATTGAGCTTTGAGCTTCATAGGCAGGTGTATCCAATCATGAGAAAAGGTATTTAAGGTGGCCACTTGCAAGTTGTTCTCCTATTTGAATCTCCTATGAAGAGTGGCATCATGGGCTCCTCAAAACAACTATCAAATGATCTGAAAACAAAAATTATTCAACATAGTTGTTCAGGGGAAGGTACAAAAAGTTGTCTCAGAGATTTAAACTGTCAGTTTCCACTGTGAGGAACATAGTAAGGAAATGGAAGAACACAGGTACAGTTCTTGTTAAGCTCAGAAGTGGCAGGCCAAGAAAAATATCAGAAGGGCAGAGAAGAAGAATGGTGAGAATAATCAAGGACAATCCACAGACCACCTCCAAAGACCTGCAGCTTCATCTTGCTGCAGATGGTGTCAATGTGCATCGGTCAACAATACAGCGCACGTTGCACAAGGAGAAGCTGTATGGGAGAGTGATGCGAAAGAAGCCGTTTCTGCAAGCACACCACAAACAGAGTCACCTGAGGTATGCAAAAGCACATTTGGACAAGCCAGTTACATTTTGGAGGAAGGTCCTGTGGACTGATGAAACAAAGATTGAGTTGTTTGGTCATACATAAAGGCGTTATGCATGGAGGCAAAAAAACACGGCGTTCCAAGAAAAGCAAAACTTGCTACCCACAGTAAAATTTGGTGGAGGATCCATTATGCTTTGGGGCTGTGTGGCCAATGCCGGCTCCGGGAATCTTGTTAAAGTTGAGGGTCGCATGGATTCAACTCAGTATCAGCAGATTCTTGACAATAATGTGCAAGAATCAGTGACGAAGTTGAAGTTACGCAGGGGAAGGATATTTCAGCAAGACAATGATCCAAAACACCGCTCCAAATCTACTCAGGCATTCATGCAGAGGAACAATTACAATGTTCTCGAATGGCCATCCCAGTCCCCAGACCTGAATATCATTGAAAATCTGTGGGATGATGTGAAGCGGCTGTCCATGCTCGGCGATCATCAAACTTAACTGAACTGGAATTGTTTTGTAAACAGGAATGGTCAAATCTACCTTCATCCAGGATCCAGGAACTCATTAAAAGCCACAGGAAGCGACTAGAGGCTGTGATTTCTGCAAAAGGAGGAGCTACAAAATATTAATGTCACTTTTATGTTAAGGTGCCCATAATTTTGCACAGGTCAAATTTTGTTTAAATGCGGATTGCACATTTTCAGAGCTGAGCGGGACGTAAACATCCCACCCACCTCCTTCCTTCCGCATTGTGGGCCGGGAGCCGCAAGAGGCAGGTGAGATCTGTTCATCGTTCCCGGGGTGTCACACACTGCGATGTGCGCTATCCCGGGTACGATGAACAATCTGACGTTCAATTCGTCAGGAATGAACGACGTGCATGTGATAAACGTTTTTTCGTTCAATCGCAATTGCACGTCGCTGTCACACGCTACAACATACCTTACGATGCCGGATGTGCGTCACTTACGACGTGACCCCGCCGACACATTGTAAGATATCTTGTAGTGTGTAAAGCAGGCTTTAGTACATCAAACCTCATTTGAATCCAGAAATATTACTCAGTCCATCAGTTATTAGATATATGAAACTGAAATAGCTGCTGCAAAAACCCAAATTGTTATAAAGAAAAAAGGTTAACCTTAATAGGGGCGCCCAAACTTTTTCATATGACTGTATATTGATGAAGTGGCCTCACATTGACACATCAAGATACATCAACCCTTAAAGGGAACCTGTCCGCAGGTTTTCGCTATGTAATCTGACGGCAGCATGATGCAGGGGCTGAGACCCTGATTTCAGCGATGTATCACTTTTTTTTTTTTTTAAACACTGCTTTTATTAGTTTTTCTAAACAAACAAATATACAAATCATACTTAAAGAATATGTATATATACAGTGCCTACAAGGAGTATTCAACCCCCTGCAGATTTAGCAGGTTTACACATTCGGAATAACTTGGCATTGTGACATTTGGACTGTAGATCAGCCTGGAAGTGTGAAATGCAGCAAAAAAGAATGTTATTTCTTTTTTTTTTTTTTTTTTAAATTGTGAAACGTTTATTCAGAGGGTCATTTATTATTCAACCCCTCAAACCACCAGAATTCTGTTTGGTTCCCCTAAAGTATTAAGAAGTATTTCAGGCACAAAGAACAATGAGCTTCACATGTTTGGATAAATTATCTTTTTCCAGCCTTTTCTGACTAATTAAGACCCTCCCCAAACTTGTGAACAGCACTCATACTTGGTCAACATGGGAAAGACAAAGGAGCATTCCAAGGCCATCAGAGACAAGATCGTGGAGGGTCACAAGGCTGGCAAGGGGTACAAAACCCTTTCCAAGGAGTTGGGCCTACCTGTCTCCACTGTTGGGAGCATCATCCGGAAGTGGAAGGCTTATGGAACTACTGTTAGGCCTTCCACGGCCTGGACAGCCTTTGAAAGTTTCCACCAGTGCCGAGGCCAGGCTTGTCCGAAGAGTCAAGGCTAACCCAAGGACAACAAGGAAGGAGCTCCGGGAAGATCTCATGGCAGTGGGGACATTGGTTTCAGTCAATACCATAAGTAACGTACTCCACCGCAATGGTCTCCGTTCCAGACGAGCCCGTAAGGTACCTTTACTTTCAAAGCGTCATGTCAAAGCTCGTCTACAGTTTGCTCATGATCACTTGGAGGACTCTGAGACAGACTGGTTCAAGGTTCTCTGGTCTGATGAGACCAAGATCGAGATCTTTGGTGCCAACCACACACAAGACGTTTGGAGACTGGATGGCACTGCATATGACCCCAAGAATACCATCCCTACAGTCAAGCATGGTGGTGGCAGCATCATGCTGTGGGGCTGTTTCTCAGCCAAGGGGCCTGGCCATCTGGTCCGCATCCATGGGAAGATGGATAGCACGGCCTACCTGGAGATTTTGGCCAAGAACCTCCACTCCTCCATCAAGGATCTTAAGATGGGTCGTCATTTCATCTTCCAACAAGACAACGACCCAAAGCACACAGCCAAGAAAACCAAGGCCTGGTTCAAGAGGGAAAAAATCAAGGTGTTGCAGTGGCCTAGTCAGTCTCCTGACCTTAACCCAATCGAAAACTTGTGGAAGGAGCTCAAGATTAAAGTCCACATGAGACACCCAAAGAACCTAGATAACTTGGAGAAGATCTGCATGGAGGAGTGGGCCAAGATAACTCCAGAGACCTGTGCCGGCCTGATCAGGTCTTATAAAAGACGATTATTAGCTGTAATTGCAAACAAGGGTTATTCCACAAAATATTAAACCTAGGGGTTGAATAATAATTGACCCACACTTTTATGTTGAAAATTTATTAAAATTTAACTGAGCAACATAACTTGTTGGTTTGTAAGATTTATGCATCTGTTAATAAATCCTGCTCTTGTTTGAAGTTTGCAGGCTCTAACTTATTTGCATCTTATCAAACCTGCTAAATCTGCAGGGGTTGAATACTACTTGTAGGCACTGTGTGTATATGTCACGCTTCCCGGTCCCCGTGCCCCGCTTTCCGGTCCCCGTGGCCCGCTCCCCGCTTCCCGGCGGCGTCCCCGACTCACCACCCCGGTCTCCTCTTCCTCGCCTGCGCCCTCCATGCGCCCAGCTCCCCGCTTCCGGCCCCCCTCAGCGATGTGGGACACCCTGCTGGGCACCCCTGCTTCCTCTGCACCGCTCCCTGGACTGGCTTCTGGCACACGGGCCTCGCGCATGCGCATTAGGGCGCGCGCACGGTCATTGACCCTTTCTTAAAGGGCCAGCACCTTGAAACAGGAAATTACATAGACAGGTACAGGGTATATTAGGATTCTCTTTCCTGGTGGGCGGGGCCTGTTCTACGTGTTTAGTAAGCTAGGAGTTCAGGTCCCCGTATTGCTTTGCCCTGTATTAACCCTGTCTGTCTCGCAGAGCCTGTCCTGCCACGCCAGCCGCTCCGAACCACGTCCATTCCTGACAGTGACTACGGCGGATGTTCCACCACCTCTGCAGCTCCGCCAGTCTCCAGTCCCTGGCTCCGTTGGGTGACCCGTCCCATCGCTCAGCAGGTTCCGGATCCCGCCTGACCCTTCAACCCGGCCTTGGACCCTGAGCCTCGTCACCCGGACTACCGTCCAGAACTCTGTGTGTTCAGCAACATCCACCTTTCCAGCTCCCCTACAGACTGTCTGGCTACCAATAGTGCTTCGGCTGCCGTGCATCAAGACCCTCTGGTGGGGTGACCGGCCTGGCTGCCTCCTCAGGGGAAACCGGTGTACGGTCCAGGGTTTCCACCACCCGGACGTAACAGTAATATATATATATATATATATATATATATATATATATATATAAGATAGCAGTAGACCTAGCTACACACAGACTATCTTGACATGGACATTTAGCGCCCCTGAAGCCATCAGGGTGCTACAAGGTTCTGCATCCCCACAAGGTTGCATGGCCTACCCCCTAGGGCCCAGGGAGACCAGTGTCGGTAACACCAAAAACCCAGGTAATCCCAGTTTTTCCCTAACAATCCCCCATACAATGGTACATAGCTAGGGTCAGACCAATGGATGACCACCTAGAGGTGGAGCCAGTCCAGTCCACTAGTTGACCAGGTGGGAAGGGCAGACTGTGGAGAGTAGTCAGTCAGACAGCAGTAGGAGAGGAGTGAAGGTGGACGTGAAGGGACATGCTGACTCAGGTTAACGGTGACCTGGTACCCAGGAGAGTAGTTGCCGGTGGAGTACTCTCGAAACTATGCACTGACGGGGTACAGGACCCTAGGACAGGAAAGAGCTTCAAACCGACCTGTTAGCACCTGCACAGTGAGGGGACCATCAAGGGCCTCACTGACCCTAAAAATCCGAAGACTCAGTAGCAAAGGGAGAACCGGGCACAGGACCAGAGACTACAACCCCACAGGGTTCACGCTACCGCCAGGCGGACAGAAGTGGACAAACCACCGGACGAGGACCCCCAGTTGCTCTACGCCACGGGGACCCATTTACCAGAGACAGATGAAGGGGAACAAGGTACCAGAGTACTAAACTGGCACTGGGACGAAGGGGAACCAAAGGTGTAACCAGTTACCACCAACCAGCAGTGAGTAAAAACCAGTTGCACTATACCTCTGTGTGGACTACCTTCTTCCTCCGCCCGTCACATCAGCCATCCTTTGTGGCCCGGCCCTGCTTGTGGAGGGCCTACCATCCAGGCTGCAATTAACACCAGCCCGAGTAGTGACATTCTGCAGCTTCGGCTCCACATATATTGCCGCAACACCGCAAGTGTCGTAACTATAAACACTAATCTAATCCCCTGTAAATACACCCCCATTACAAAAAAGGGCCCAGGGCACGGAACCGGGCAACAGCCACCCCAGTGACATTCCCAAGATATGCACTGCCCGGGACCGAGTACCCCACATCCCTAGGCGTGACAGACAGTTAAATGGTAAGACATAAGTTTCAAGTGAAGAAACCTTACTTTTAAGTAAAAAGAAACTGAGAACTGGAACGGGGAAGGGAAAAAATGGGGGGGGGGTTAGCATATTGAGAATAGGTATTATTCATATTTCAAGCACCCAATATGGGTGCAGAATCACTGTTCTCACCCTTTATGGGTTGTTCGGGACCCACCGACACCCAAATATACCTCCAACATTTTAGTGAGATCTCCCTCTACAGCGGTTCACCTCGAGGCAGTTCTGTATGGGCGCTTCTCCCAATAACAGTTGCTTCTCATACCACACTGTTGGTTGAAAGCAGGTTCCAATACTTTCGCTGATACGTAGTGGTATCAGGGAGATAAAGCTTTCCCAGGTTTCAAAAAAGGACTGTACTTTTCCCTTCTTATTCTAGAAAAGGAGGAGCTATTGTACTATTGTGCTAGCTATTGTACTAGCTGCTCATACCACCAGCCCCAGGAGAGACATTCAGCAGCGGCGGCTCCTTACAATTAGCCGCAACACCGCAAGTGGCGTCACGACTAACCTCTATTTAAATATCCCCTGTAAATATCCCCATTACAAAAAGGGCCCAGGCCACGGAACCGGGTAACGGCCACCATTGTGACATCCCTAAGACGTACACTGCCCGGAACAGAGTACCCCATACCCCTGGGTGCTACCTGTCCATATGATGAAGCCATGAGATCATGGTGTGCTGACCACAACTTGTATCATTAAAGGACATAATAGCATCAATACTGGCGGGTTCGGACAACATTTAGTCTAAAGTGTGTGGCGTCTGTTATATCTATGTGCAAAGACGTCTTTAAGATGAATGTACCCACCCAGATATCATCTGACCAATCAGACTGTAATGAAATTGGTTTGTTACCAATTTGCACCCATTTTATTAAGATAACATTGATTCTTCTTCATCTGTTAAGATCGTCCCTAAAATAAATTCTATTCCATATCATGGAGATTCCATATCTGTCATTGTGATTGGAGGGAGGGCTGTCAGTTTTCAGTTAGGGACCCGGAATATTGAGATTTCCCTTGCCGTTGGGTTCCGGGCTGACATGCATTGGCCAATTCATAAACTAAAAATCTCATTTTTTCATATAGCAGTAATGCAGTACCAGAGTTCCCTTATACATTGATGGCATTTTAGTGTGCAGCTGTATGCATTTTGTATCAGTTTTCTGGCAGACGTCATTTACACACCCCAATATTGAAATCATTTTTAGGGATATGAGTGTCCGGTTTCCTCCCACACTCGAAAGACATACAGATAGGGACTCTAGAGTGTGAGCCCCAATGGGGACAGTGTTGCCAATGTATGTAAAGTGCTATGGAATTAATAGCGCTATATAAATGAATAAAATTATTATTATTATTATATATAAACATTGTCTAAAATAGGCAGATAGAGGTAACCACAAAAGCTGCATGGCTATCAGCTGCAAAATCTGGTTTGCAAACATTGCTAATTGTGATTGTGTGCGTGTCACGATCCGAGTCTGTCCCTCCAGAGGTCCGAGCTTTGCCGGGGAAGGTTGAATGAATGTATTAGCCAGCAGGAAGGCTAGCGTTCTTTGCAACTTGAATGGTCGCTGCATAGCAACTAGACACAGGATGCAATGAAGCTTGTACCGTTTAACTTCTCAGGTCTGCTCTGCCCAGATTTTCCCAATGAGTTCAAACATACCACCATAATTGCATATTTTCAAACAGGCAATCGCTTTACGGAAAGGGCCAATAGGTGACCCCCACGCGTCAGGTGCGCCGCTTCAGGTCCTAGTAATAAAGAGGCGATTTCGCTGGGATGCAGACCCCGGGTTCCTGGCGTCGGATGATTCCCTGGGGCTTTTATGTCTCTATTCGCAGGACGGAAGTCAACGACCCTGCCCATTGACACAGAAAGTCACTTGCCATGTTCCTGCATGCATAATTTAAAAAGTGGTGCCCCCTCGTCTATTGATCAGCCTTTATCACCGCGATTATAAAGCTTTTTGATTATAGACGATTCCACCGAGTCGTGTTATATCCGCATCCAGCAGCAGTTCTTGCTATTTTTGACTTCAGATGCTTTTTGGCAAGATGGGTATAGCTAGGAGCAGCAGGTCATGTGCACCGGCTGCCAGGTTAGGTGCCAGCAGATGGTCGGACCAGGGCAGCAAATCCTTTTCTAAAAATAGTAGCTGATTTAGCAACTTACACCCCAGCCATAAAGTTATGTGATAGTCTGCAGACATATTCTATTCTGAGCTTGTAAATAAGAAACAAAATGACTGAAAACATACCTGCCATTTCCAGAATAAATTGACGAACAAATACACAAGATTCTGGCCATTATATGATGTTATGTCCTGGTGGTGGATCCTCTGGGCCGTGCACCGGACTCCTCCAGTGAGGCAACCCGGAGCTAACCCCTGTACAGGGACTCTCCGATCACCCCACCAGAGGGCCTAGATGCACGGTAGCCGGAGCACTAATGGTACAGGAACAGAGTCCTTCAGGAGACTGGGATGAAGATGTCTCTGGGACCACGGAGCTCCTGGAGGTAGTCCAGATGACGAGGCTCAGGTTCAGGTGCCGGGTAGAGACGTCAGGCGGGATCCAGGTCCAGCTGAACAAGAGGTCAGCGGGTGAAGCCGAGGATCGGAGATGGGTTCAGGCTGAAGAAGATGGTGGGGTCACAGCCGACAGTCACCGAAAGACTTCCTGGGCGAACCGTCGTCAGGACCGGGTTAGAGTGGCAGGACGAACTCTGCGAAAGACACAGGGTTAATAGGAGACAAGGCAAGAGGGGACCTGAACACCTAGCTTAGGGAAACACGTTGAACAGGCACCGCCCACATGGAAGGAAGGTCCTAATATACCCTGTACCTGAAATTGGCAATATCCTGTTTCTGGAACGCTGGCCCTTTAAGAGGAGGTCAATGACCGCACGCCCTAATGCGCATGCGCGAAGCCCGAGTGCCGGAGACCAGAGCAGGAAGCGGTGCAGAGGATGCAGGAGAGCCAGACAGTGTGTCCTGGGTCACAAGGGAACGCCGGGAGCGGGGAACAGCAAGCATGGAGGACGCAGAGGGGGAAGAGTGAGCTATGTGGCCGTGGGCAGGAGCACCGGAGCAGTGAGTAAGGGAAGGCGTCGGGACCTGGGGAGCGTGACATATGACTTGTAGATTATATTTTCACCAGTTTCCCCCTCCACAGATTCTAGCTCTAATTGTTGTCTCTGAGCTAGTAGGTGGAGATTAGCTACTATGATGTCTCCCATACACAGCACACACAGATTTAAAGGCTTCCTGTTCATCTGTGTCTATATAGCACATGCAAAAACCAGGATAATTGTGGTATACTCCGCGCTGCTATACACAGAATCACTCCAAATAATAAAAGCAATGGTGATGGTTTATTCTACGTGTTTCGAAGAGATATCCTCTCTTCTTCCTCAGGAAAATCCACCGATTTTTTCCTGAGGAAGAAGAGAGGATATCTCTTCGAAACGCGTAGAATAAACCATCACCATTGCTTTTATTATTTGGTGTGATTCCCTGTACAGCAGCGTGGAGTATACCACAATTATCCTTGTTTTTGTATTGCTTCTGCCTTTGGCACGTGGGATCGGCTGCAGCTGTTATATGTCTCTATACTGAGTCTCACAACCTTTCCAGGTGAGCGGTTTTAAAATTAAAAAGTCACCATATTTTACACTGGTAAGACCCTATTGCGCTCCTTATATCCACAGCTTTTTCCTATATAGCACATGATCCGAAGAAGCAGCAGCTCGGAAGGCATTATACAGTAGCGTTGAGCAGTGTAGCTGTGAATCCGTGCATCCAGCACTGAGGGTTTACCTCAAAACCCACCTATAGCAGAGTCTGACACTACACACTAGTTGTTTTATTAGGTTTCTGAGTTTCTCAGACATGCTCGAGCGTCGACCAAGCCATGTTCTCTTTAGTTCAGGCTTCCAGGAGTTAAGTTCTGCTAGCCTGGTGATTGCTTCTGGAGTCACATGTTCTTAGAGACCAATCACAGCTACTCTCTGCCCTTTTTAAGCTGGTGGATTTGGTCCTCCTATGCCGATTATAGCTTTATTGCGATACCGGTCCTTGTGCTGTGGTGATCCAGTTTCTGGATATCTTCTGTGCATTATTTGGTGTGTTGAGGAAATATTCTCCTTGGCTGTTTATTTCCTCCTTGTTCTTTATTTCTCCTTTAACTCGTATTCTCTATAGCTCTGTGTGTTTGCAGTGAGTTTGATTTTTGATTTTTCCCTTTCTATTTGTGGGGAACTAATCACTCCTGTCCCAGCCCTCCCCATGGGTATGAGAGCAGGGCTGGCTAGTAGCCAGGGCTCGGTTGGCGGTCCAAATCCAAAAGGTCTGTGGAGCCTCTGTTAAGAGTCTCAACACAGAAAAATAGAAAATGGACAGATATCCCTCCGGGAAGGACCTAGCCAAGGAGTGGCTCTTTTTAGGAGACCACCATAACCACCATATTAAGTGGCCCTTTTAGTCAATATCCAGCTCTTTGACAAGTTTAAATATATGAGAAGGGAAACACCAAGACCAGGTATCCATCCACAGACAGCTGTTTCGGGGTATTGCCCCTCATGAGTGTGGAGTAGCATTCTGGCCAGGTGGGAGCAATGCGTAGTAGACCAACAAGACAAAACAATCACTGAACTCGTTGAGACCAGCCAGAGAAAACACTGCCAGCAGCCAGCGAGGGCGCTCAACACAGTGAAATCCTAGGTGCATTGCCTAGGTCCTTCCCGGAGGGATATCTGGCTATTTTCTATTTTTCTGTGTTGAGACTCCTAACAGAGGCTCCACAGACCTTTTTGATTTTCATACTTCCCAGGGGGCAATGCACCTAGGATTTCACTGTGTTGAGCGCCCTCGCTGGCTGCCGGCAGTGTTTTCTCTGGCTGATCTCCCCTAGTTCAGTGATTGTTTTGTCTTGTAGGTTGGCGGTCCAGACCACTTCACCCTGAGAAGTACTTCTGGGATAATGGACAGCTCGGGCCCCCTAGCCTGAGGGCCAGTCTAGGAGCCCCAGTCCCCTGTTATCCCCTTTATAACAAGACAGAATTCAGCACTAGGGTGAGATCAAAAAGCAACAACACCATCGGTCCATGTCCCTCTATCTTTGCCCGCTCGTCCCCTCATTCTTCTCCATAGACTTCAATAGGCAACTGTAACCTGACTCTTCAGTGACCTGACAGTCTTGTTTTGAGCATTTTAGAGTGAATGATGAGTTCAGGAAGCAGTGAAAGAAATGGCTCATAAGTGGAGAAAGGAGCAGCATTTTTTGATATGGTATAAAGTTTCTTATATTTGCTTGTATTATTGATTTACACAAAGATTTTTTTTCACTAACTGCAACCGAAACATGGAATGGATGAGCCTGTTTTTCACCTTTTTTTCTGATTCACTAATTTGCTAATCTATTCCACCTCCAATTTGAAATAAAGTCCATTTTCTTTATTCTGAGAAATGACGGGAGTGATAATCAGAATATTAAATGATTAAAATCCTTTTTTTCCACCACGTCTTTAGCTTGTAATTCCGCAATATTTACTGCAGCGGCGATGGGAAGTTTCATTGTGGCCAGGGCTGCTCTCTGTTCTATTTCCAAGAGTTTTGGCATCTAGAAGGATTGTCTTTCCACATGACGGCACATGTCACATCGCATCCCCCATCATATCTGCTGATTATCTGCCATTCGGAGAAGACAGGAGGCCATCGGTGCCATAATTGAGTCTATACTGAGCGCGTATTATCTGCTGAAGTACAGAGAGAGTCTGAAACTGATGTGTCTGGTAAAAGGAAAATTGCAATTTAAACTATGGAGAATATGGAGGCGCTTACAGTTATGGGTTATAATAGCAAAATCTGACTATTTTCATTGACCTTGCTGCAAATTGTGCACAGCTGGTGTTCTGGGGTATCTTGTCCATCAAATCATGCACTTCATGTCTTTGAGACATCTTTTAACACATTCAATATGGCTTATTTTTCGCATATATATATTACTAGCTGTCTCTCTGTCTCTCTCACAGTCTCTGTGTCTGTGTCACTGTCTGTCTGTCTCTTTCCTTGTCTGTCTGTGTCTATGTCTCTGTCTGTCTGTTTATATCTCTCTTCCTGTCTGTGTATGTCTATCGTTCTCTATCTCTGTGTCTGTCTGTCTCTCTGTGTCTCTCTCTATCTCTGTGTCTCTCTCTGTCTCTTTCCCCGTCTGTCTCTTTCCCCGTCTGTCTCTTTCCCCGTCTGTCTCTTTCCCCGTCTGTCTCTTTCCCCGTCTGTCTCTTTCCCCGTCTGTCTCTTTCCCCGTCTGTCTCTTTCCCCGTCTGTCTCTTTCCCCGTCTGTCTCTTTCCCCGTCTGTCTCTTTCCCCGTCTGTCTCTTTCCCTGTCTGCCTGTCTGTCTCTTGCCTGTCTGTCTGGGGTTGGTTTTCATAGTCATTCCCGCCCTCTGCCTGTTCTTCCTCCCCTTATCTGTTATTTATGCTAATTCTATTATAGAAGCATTATACTAAGTGGCTAGAAAGATCTGTGGTGATGTCATACTCATGTGACCAGAAGGGGCGGGCCTCAGCCAACATAGCTGATACCAGGAAGCAACATTATTTTTCGGTTGGCTGAGTCCCCACCCCTTCTGGTGACATGGGTATGACATCAGCAAAGGTCCTTCTAGCCACCTACTAAAACACTTCTATAAGAGAATTAGCATAAATAACAGATAGGAGGAAGAACAACAGGCAGGGGGCGGGAATCACTATGAAAACCCACCCCAGCTGTCAGCTGATCGGCAGCTGCTGCCAATCAAAAGCTGCTCATTTTACAAAACTTTACTTGCTTGTGTTTCTAAAACATTACATCCTAGCTGACAACTAAATGTATGTATAGAATCAGCCTGATAGTGCCAGTATAGCACTGTATGTATAGAATCAGCCTGATAGTGCCAGTATAGCACTGTATGTATAGAATCAGCCTGATAGCGCCAGTATAGCACTGTATGTATAGAATCAGCCTGATAGTGCCAGTATAGCACTGTATGTATAGAATCAGCCTGATAGTGCCAGTATAGCACTGTATGTATAGAATCAGCCTGATAGTGCCAGTATAGCACTGTATGTATAGAATCAGCCTGATAGTGCCAGTATAGCACTGTATGTATAGAATCAGCCTGATAGCGCCAGTATAGCACTGGCTTTATGTTTTAAATCCTGGTGATTGGTGCGCTTTAATGAATAAAGACCTCAAGCTTTGCTAAATGCAAGCTGCAGCACATTTTGCAAAAATAATCATAAATTGGCTAACTCTTTGCAGGAATTTGTGCATTAATTAAAAATATAAATACGGTATATGAAATTGTGCAATTTTTTAATATGCTTTTCAATTCCAAAACATTTTCAAAATCTCTGCTATGGAAGCATCCAAAAGCTGGAAACCAACACCGGCCCGATGCTTCTCAGAGCTGAAGAATTGCCACTATTGTATCCAGTCCAAAGTTTTCTCTGTAAGCGAAATATATCAACTGCTGGAACCTTGCAGATAAAATGTATCAGTCCGGGCTGCTCGTTGACGATTAGTTTGGACAATGAGAAATATTGAAAGGAAACTGTCAGGTGATTCCTGCTGACGAAACCACGGGGCAGTATGAATTGCAGCCTGTCCGCTTGATTGCAGGTCGGCCTATAATTCTCTGTAAGGCTAGGTTCACATTTCCGTTAAATTGTATCAATCACAATCCGCGGCTCTGGTAAACAACGGAATCCGTTTGGCGGATGCCGTTGTTTCCCATAGACTTGTATTGGTGGCGGATTGTGACTGATGACCTTGCGTTGCATCCGCTTCGTCCGGTCGTTTTTGGACTGACTGCCGGGCGAAAACAATGCAGAATGTAACGTTTTTTGGGCCGTCAAAATTAACGCACCGCGCAGGAATCCGTAGCAATCCGTCAAGCGTGTAATGGCTCTCTATGGTGCTGGATTCTGTCGTAATCCGTCTTACAACGGAATCCAGCACTGGATTCCGTCATGCTCTACTGAGCATGCCCAGCATGTTCGGCACACCCACTGGGCTGTCCCAAACACAAACTGATCACGACGGATCCGTCAAAAAAACGGACGCACAGCGGATGTAATGGACGCGACAGATCAGTTTTTTCACACATCCGTTGCGTCAGTTGACATCTAAAAAACGACGGATCCGTCACTGACAGACCTGACGGATTTAAAACAACGGAAATGTGAACCTAGCCTAACTCTCTAGCATTTGCGAAGAAATATACTATTGAAGATCCAGCTTTTCCCAATACTGTTAGAAGTGGATGACTGGTCTCTCTCTATGCGCAATGTCACACGGTGTTCGCTTTAATCTCACCAAGTTTCATCAGACACTGTTCAGACTACAGACCCTGACACTATTCACTATACTTTCTCTGGTGCTTCTGAGTTGCACAGGCAGGCTCGGACGTCGACCAGTTGTGTGCTCATTAGTGATCAGACTAGCAGTAGTTAATTTTTGCTAGCCTGCTGGTTACCTTTTGCATCACATGTTGAGGGAGACCGATCACAGATACTCCCCGCCTTTTTTAAGATGGATGAATTTGTCTTCCCATGCCGACTATAGCTTTTTTGCTAAACCGGTCCATGTGCTCTTGTGTTCCAGTAACTGGTGATTTACTGTGTGTTTCTTGGTGTGCTGCCAAATTCCTCCTGTCGTCTGGTTATTTCATCCCTGCTCTTTGTTTTCCTCCTCATCACTTGTTGTCTGATAACTCTGTGTGAGCGTGCTGTGTGATAGAGTTTTGGTTTCACCTGATTGTCTCACTGTTGGTGTTAACACACTACTATCCTGGTCCTCCCCTGGGGTAGATGGGGGAGGGGCATTAGAGCAGGGTCAGGCTGGAGGCTCAGACGTCCTCACCATTAGAAGTATCTCTGAGATAAAAGATAGTCAGGGGCCCCCTAGTCTGAGGGCCAGTCTTGGAGACCTGGACCCCACTCTCCCTTGATCTACATGACACTGCACTTGAGGGTGAGACAAATCTGGGTCAATCATCTGCAGTGGCACCTGGAAGACCCAGATTTTTTTTTTTTAATTTAAACTATCTTTTGTATTTTTTTATCTTTATCATGAGACTTGGCAGATCAAAGTGCGCCTGCGCAGGACCTCACTGTCGGCTAGTGTAGATGACGTAGAATGCGTAATCCACACTAGCTTCAGAAGGAGGACAAAGATGGCCGAAAGAGGAGGCGCGGGACCCGGAGAACGGAGACACCCATCCGACCAGTCTTCTCCGCACCAACCGTTAGGTAAGTATTATGAACATCCGGTGACAGGTTCCCTTTAAATTCCTGTGCTTTGCTTCTTCTGATTATTGCTATTTGACTACTCCTCAGTTTTCTTTCTGTATCCACGACATGTCCTCCTGGAATCCAGACTTCACACCGTTGCCTGACTATGCCTCAGTTTACTCCCTGTATCCACAACAAGGTCTCCTGGTATCCTGACCCCGAACCATTGCCTGACTATATCTCAGTTTACTACTTGTATCCACACTGCGAGCTCTTCTGGTATCTGACCCCGGACTATTTCCTGATTAAGTCTCAGTTTAGGGTACCGTCTCACTAAACGACGTACCAGCGATTCCGACCACGATTTGACCTGGTCAGGATCGCTAGTGCGTCGCTACATGGTCGCTGGTGAGTTGTCAAACAGGCAGATCTCACCAGCGACCAGCCACCAGCGACTCTGCACTTGGTAACCAAGGTACACATCGGGTTACTAAGCAAAGCGCTTTGCTTAGTTACCCGATATTTACCCTGGTTACGTGTGAAGGGAGCCAGCGCTTACCGGTGTACACTGGTAACCAGGGTAAATATTGGGTAACCAAGCAAAGCTCTTTGCTTAGTTACCAGATATTTACGCTGGTTACCAGCGTACGCTGCTTACAGAGTCGGTGCTCGTTGGAGACCAACGAGCAAAAAATGAACCAGAACAGTGTGTAACGATCAGCGATTTCACAGCAGGGGCCAGGTCGCTGCTTAGTGTCACACACAGCGAGATCGCTGATGAGGTCACTGGCACGTCACAAAGCCTGTGACTAAGCAGCGATCTCGCTATGTGAGAAGTACCCCTTACTCCTTGTACCCACAACATGTCCTCCTGGTATCCTGATTCCTGACTTCAGACTGTTGCCTGACTACACCTCTGTTTACTCCCTGTATCCACAGCGAGCTCTGCTGGTATCTGACTCTGGAATATTTCCTTATTAAGTCTCAGTTTACTCCTTGTATCCACAACATGTCATCCTGGTATCCTAATTCCTGACTTTAGACCGTTGCCTGACTATGCCTCAGTTTACTCCCTGTATCCCCAACGAGGTCTCCTGGTATCCTGACACCGAACCATTGCCTGACTATATCTCAGTTTACTACTTGTATCCACACTGCGAGCTCTTCTGGTATCTGACCCCGGACCATTATCTTTATTAAGTCTCAGTTGACTCCTTGTATCCACAACATGTCCTCCTGGTATCCTGATTCCTGACTTCAGACCGTTGCCTGACTACGCCTCAGTTTACTCCCTGTATTCACAACGAGATCTCCTGGTATCCTGACCCCGGATCATTGCCTGACTATATCTCAGTTTACTTCTTATATCCACACTGTGAGCTCTCCTGGTATCTGACCCTGGACCATTACCTGATTAAGTCTCAGTTTACTCCCTGTATCCACAACGAGGTCTCCTGGTATCCTGACCCTAGACTATTACCTGACTACATCTCCGTTTACTACTTGTATCCACAGCGAGCTCTCCTGATATCTGACCCTGCATCATCCGACTATCCTGCCTTCAGACTAGCCCGTGAATCAGTGATTGGCATCACACCAGTTCAATGGGCACTACATTGATGGACAGGGCAGTTTATTATTGCTTTATCACATTATTATTAGCAATTCTGGGAAGAAAAGGAAAAGAAAAGGATTTAAAATGATCTTTTAATCGATTTAGAAGTAGAAGTTCAGTTTATCTGGAAATACTCTTCCAATACAGCTTGAAAGAAGTCTGATTTTTTTCCTCCGAGGCTTTTTTTGCATTCATATGGCAGAGCGACGCTTTTTCATTGCGCAAAATGGACATGACATGTAAATTTGTAGAAAATAGATGAAATCCTGAGTTATTACAGAGGAGTCAGAGAAGACGTGCGCACTTAGATTAAGAGAACAGGTAATAAGGAATCACTGTAAAGTCTCCGGGGAATTTATAATCCTTGCAAGAGAAGAAAAGCAACAAGATTATAAAACGATAAAACTTTCTGCAGCGCCAAAGCCCCGCTCCTCAAATCTATCAGGAACAAAAAAAGATGAAAAGAAAGGACACGGCGACTTCAGGAGATAAAACCTGATTATATAGGATGTGAAATCTGATTTCTTTCTTTTATGAACTATCCAGCGGGGAGGAACCGATGTTTCAGCAGTAAATTAAAATAAGCGTCTTCTTTTCAGGAGCACACGCAGCATCCTTTGTGGAGAGCAAAGACGCGCAGGTAAAAGTACGAGGCACTACAGTGTCTCAGACTGAAGAGTTGATTTATTTTGCAAACCCCAGAATTTTCCAATTGGAAGACAATGGGGGAGGACTAGGAATAAAAAAATGGAAATTTAACACGTTGCATAAGCAAAAAGGTACAATGTTGCATGGACATCACATGGTATCACGTGAGTGCAACTAGCTCCCTTTAGTTGACAGAGTGCAGCAATGCAAGTAGGGGGGTAAGGCTGCTTTCACACATCCGGTTTTAGCTCTGCGGCTAAATCCGGCTCTAAAACCTATGCGGCGAAAAAAAACGCATCCTTTGCATACGTTTTTACATGCAGCCCTTCCGGTTTTTGCCGGTTGCGTCACGCTACTGAGCATGCGCAGTGCAAAAAAACGCATGCGGTGGCCGGATACGGTTTTTGCTGCATCGCGCCGCATCCGGCGTCCATAGGCATGCATTGGGAAAAGTGCCGCATCGGCCGGATGCGTTTTTTTTTGCCGGACCCAACAACGTGCCAGGCAACGTTCCATCCGGCCGCCGCATCGGCTAAATCTGCCGCATGCTGCAAAAACCGGATGGAACACAAGCCCATGCGGCACAATACGGCACTAATGTAAGTCTATGCAAAAAAAACGCAACCGGCGGCAAAAAAAAACCGGTTGCGTTTTTTCTGCAAAGTGCCGGATTGTGCCGCACAGGAAAAACCGGAGGTGTGAAAGCAGCCTAAAAAGTGATCACACAAAATGTAAAGACGTGCCAACAAACTTTTCATATCATTACACACTAGAGACATTTTATCTGCCTGTGTAAAAATACTATCGTTCCATAAATTATCATAGTGACATGCCAAATGTTTAAATCGGTGGAGGTCAGAGAGCTGAGACTCCTTTTCCATTTACTTAGCTTGTGACCTCACCCTGAAGATTGACCTCCAGTGAGTGCAATGTATATTTGTATATTTATTTAATCTACACACCACTTTAGGATAGAATTGATGGACCCTTTTTAGTTCCTCAAATCGAGCAACATTTCACCGGTGACGAAGACAAGGTTCATACATAGTCTGGTCTCTCCACTTACGTAGTGTGGTCTTTTCTGTAAAAATTTGTTTAAAAGAACTGAAGTCCTCAGTGGTTGATACCTTTTACTGGCTAACTGAAAAGACGGTAATAATAGTGTCAGGTTTTGGCTTTGTTCTCAACCTGTTTGTATTAAGTCCTGAATTGAAAGTCTTTTCTGTAGTAACCTACGTATGCGAAACCTGGATAGTATAGGAACAAAACAGAAGAAGAATCAATGCTTTAGAAATGTGGTGCTGGAGAATTATGTTATTAATGCCATGCATGGCAAGAAGAAATCAATTTTGGAACAAATGAAGCTAGACATGTCACTCGCAGCAAGGATCAGCAAGCTACGACTAGCCTACTTTGGACACATCATACGAAAAGAGCAGTCACTGGAGAAGGACATCATGGTCGGAAGACTACAGGGAACAAGGCAAAGAGGAAGACCAGCAAACTGATGGCTTGTACAATCAAGATAATGGTAGAGAAGATCCCATTTGACCTATCTAGGCGGAGAAGACCCTGTTGGACCTGTCTAGGCGGAGAAGGCCCCGTTGGACCTGTCTAGGCGGAGAAGGCCCCGTTGGACCTGTCTAGGCGGAGAAGGCCCCGTTGGACCTGTCTAGGCAGAGAAGGCCCCGTTGGACCTGTCTAGGCAGAGAAGGCCCCGTTGGACCTGTCTAGGCAGAGAAGGCCCCGTTGGACCTGTCTAGGCAGAGAAGGCCTCGTTGGACCTGTCTAGGCGGAGAAGGCCCTGTTGGACCTATCTAGGCGGAGAAGACCCCGTTGGACCTATCTAGGCAGAGAAGACCCTGTTGGACCTATTTAGGCGGAGAAGACCCCGTTTGACCTATCTAGGCGGAGAAGACCCCAGTAGACTTATCTAGGCGAAGAAAACCCTGGTGGACCTATCAAAGGTTGCACAAGATCAATCTTCCTACAGAGCGTTTATACATCAAGTTGCCAGGGCTTGTGTGACTGAAACACTCACGACAGTCACATCAGACACTCTGTTCTTAGGAAATTATAGGTGTTGTACAGGTCTGGCACGATAGTCTGCAGTCATTCTATTTGCGCCCGCTGTCAGGATTCTTCGGTGCAGTATGTGATTTCCATACTTCCGGCCACATTCGAACTAGATGTGTGCAGCCTCACTCAGTTCATTTGTATTGAGCAAGGTCATGCACATCTATATGGCCGGGCATATGCATATCGCATACTTGCGGTCACATGGCCGCCTGCCTCCAGCGCTGGCACTGAAGAATCCTGACAGTGCGCACCATGTGCACTGTGAGGATTCACAAGTAGTGACTGCAGACTTTTGTGCCAAACCTGGGCACAGCCTTTGCAAACTATGCTAAGAGCAATAGTAAAATGGGGAATAAAATTGCAAATTTCCACATTATGGGGTCACGTGTTCTGTTACTGGTACAGGGAAGCTGTAAATGTGAATATTGCTATAGCAGATGCGTTCTCACAATTATAGGGGTCAATTATAGGGTCTATATATTGTCCAAAGAAAAATTTGCTGCATATTTTGAGATGTGCCAACTAGAATTTTTGTATTTTGGGGTCCATGAGACCACTGCTGTTTAGAGGGCAATATAGCAGTCAATGTTATTTGGGATCTGCCCCGTAATTATGGGGAGAATTCCAATTGAAAACAAAAAACTTTTTTTCCTAAAAGAAAGGTAAAAATATTTTAATTTTTGCTTGAAAGTGAGAAGACCCTAAATAACCTATAAAATGTGACATTTTTGTATCCGCTCCATATCTAATTTACTATAAAGCATGGATGCAATAAACCAGAATTAAATGGGATTTTAATCTCCGGAGCTTCGCCCGTCGCTGGATGGCTCATAGGATGGCCTGGAATAACATCTATTTTGTAATGAGTCATTTTCTGCTTTGTTGCCAACAGCGAAAGGCGGACTCCGAAAACCGAAATGATGGGGATTGTGCGCCTTAAGATGCAAAAAATCTCATTGCAGATGTCTCGGCTGCACTATCATCAGAAGCGATGGCTCCAATTAAGGCTCCATCCAAAATAGTTACAGCCGAGCAGATGACACGGTGTCATCCCTTAAGCACACCTCGGATTGTTCGCCGTCTCGCTGGATCCCATCAGTGTTTTATAACCGCCATAAAATATTATAGGTTTATGGACATAATAGATCATTTTGCACATCCACGTTTTGTTGAAAGGCTTTGTGATATATACTTGCGTCTATTACCTGCTCGTCGGTCGTCCTGCACCAAAAAAAAAAAAAGTAGATGCCTGATTTAAAATAGCCGAAATGCCATTATCATTCTTTTCCTCGGAGCGATTCTAAATATCAGGGGGTGACATGTTTCTCATAATTGGTAAGAGGCTGTATTATTTTTTTCTTTCTTCACAATGCTTCTGGTGTAATGCAATTTAAGGACGAACGTGGACGGACTGAGTAATCAACGTGGCACATTCTGTCCCAAGAGTCCATGTTTAGAGTTGAGCGGATCGGTCATAATCCGTGTCCGGCGGATCCGGATCGGGTTGCCGCCGAAGTTCAGATCCGATCCGGATCTGCGGCCATATAAATCAATGGGGAACGGGATGAGAGAGAGAGAAAGAGAAAGATAAAAAAAAAGGATCCGGATCGTGCACCCCGAATCCCGGGTACTGGTCGGACTCGGATCGGGCACTCAAACCGTGCGGATCCGGATTTTGCGGATTCGGGTCCGCTCAACCCTATCCATGTTACATTTGCTTCTTTTTCATAAAGCCTCATGCTTTTGGGGTTGAGTCCACACCGAGACACAAACCCGAAAGACCCCTCTGCCATTAGTATTGTAAAAGGTATATGGTAGGCAGGGGGGTTCCATACTGATTTAGCATTCTTCGCCATCGCAACCATTAACCATAGTTGTCTGGCCTTGCCATGAGACCACCTCAACCCCAACCAGAACTGCATATTTGTGGGCAGAGTTCATGTAAACCCCATACTGTTGTGAATACTATCTGAAGGAGTTCTGCTCCTGGACGCCCTCCTGTGGTCGCTGAGGTTAGTGATTAGATTCTGTTCCCAAGCTCTACACACCTGGTTTGCAGCTCAAACCTTGATTTTTGGATATAGGTGTGTGCTGGCTGTTTTTCTCTGCCAGTTGTCTGAAATCCCAAAGACTATAGGATTCTGTCTCTTGTCCCTCTGGCTTCCCCGCTACCAATCTAAGCTAAGTTCATGGTTTTGCTTCATACTTTTCGTGTGTTATTTGCTTATGCTTGTGTGAATTATCTCTGAAGGTTTTTTTGTATGGTATCCTGTTTTGTTTGTGCCTTCAGATAAGGAAGATTTATCTTCCTAGTCAGTCTTTGCTATTTATTTTAGCAAAGGGTTAGTCAGCAGGGTAATTGCTAGTTTTTTCCTACAATTTCACCATAGTCTTGTACGGATTGTGAACGTGCGAGTATTAGATTAGTCCTCCTTTTTTGCACATTCCGTGTAGGAAGTTTTGACAGGTTTTTTCGTACCAACCTCAAGAGTTCCCTATCCTGTCTTTTGTATTTAGTATAGCGTGGCCTCTCTTTGCTCCATCTTGCTCTTACTGCGTATGTCTTTTCATCTTCGCTCACAGTCCGTATATGTGGGAGGCTGCCTATTGTCTTTGGGGAAATCTTTTCTGAGGCAAGATAGTTTCTTTTCACCTTCTGCCTTGTAGGTTATGTAGTCCTCTGGCTGGATTTGAGGCATCTAGGATTGTCAGGCATGCTGCCCGGCTACCTCTAGTCTGGTGCTAAGTTCAGGGCTTGCGGTTGGTACATTATTACCTACGACTCTGGTGGATTGTGCTCATTGTAGTCATTGAACATCGGATCATAACACCATACATTGCATATAGTCTGAGCGGCTGCTATAAATTTGGGACAGCTGGACAGTATGGGTGACTTATTGGGTTGCCCTCCCTATGTTCAGCCCCAAATTTTTTTTTTTACAGTAGGACAGGGTTCAGTTTACTATGCCAAATATCTCAGTCTACAAGTTTTACACTTTATGGCCACTTTATTGGGAACACTTTGTGTATCTGGCCAGAATTAAAGGGAATCTGTCAGCAGGATTTTGCAAATTATTCTGTGGACAGCATGCTGCGAGGGTTAGAAAAGAAAAAACAACTGTGCTTCTCTTATCTTTGTGTGAGCTATTGCTTACCTTGTTTAAAGAATTTATTACCCTATGATTAGCATTGGAGGACTTGCAAGTCCTGTGCATGTTAGTATGCCCCTGTAGGCGTGCTAAGGAGGGTGAAATGAGCACAGGAACTAACGCCCTTGTGACTAGTCCCTGCGCTCATTAGCATATCAAAGGATCTTTAGAAATACTTTTATGCAGAGATCTCTTTATCTACGCTACTAGATACAGGGACAATTAGGCAGGGATTAGCAATATACACCCAGAACTGCTCCTGGTTCCAGATGCATATTGCACCTGACCGGTTCACTTTAAACATGGTTAGTTTCAGATTCTCTTTGCCTACAGCATGCCCCTCTCATAAAAAGTAGCCAAAACCTGCTGACCGATTCACGTTAAATTTCTAATACAAAGTCTTTAAATAGGTTGTCGACTTTGGAGAATTATTTGTTAGAAGCAATGTGATGCGGTTTCTGAGCTAATAAAAATTTTAAAACTAAAAAAATAACCCCCAAAAGAAAAACAGCTTAAAACACCAAAATATGTTGAATTTTCCTTACTAATCCTGTGCTGATACCGTCCTTTTCCCCTTTTCCAGATACAATAATGCTGAAGCACACATCATATTGACACATCAGGAGTGTAACGCTCGCAGCCGGTGTAGAGGCAGCGAGCGGGAGTAGTGGAATCACTGGGCCACAAGGGGGACCCAGGCTTACTCTTTAGTGGGAGGGGCTTAACTAAGGGTGGCTTTACACGCTACGATTTCGCTACAGCGATGTCGTTGGGATCACGGATTTTGTGACACAGACCCGGCTGCTGTAGCGATGCCGTTGCGTGTGACTCCTAGGAGCGTTTTTGGATCGTTGCAAAAACGTCCAAAATTGCTCCTCGTTGACATGGGGGTCCTCTTCCAATTATAGGTGCTGTCGCTGGGGCGAAGTTGTTCCTGTGGCAGCACTCATCGCTACGTGTGACGCCGCAGAAACGAGAAACCTCTCCTTACCTGCCACACGCCAGCAATGAGGAAGGAAGAAGGTGGGCGGGATGTTCGTCCCGCTCATCTCCGCCCCTCCGCTTTGATTGGGTGGCCGCTTAGTGACGTCGCTGTGACGCCGAGCGAACCGCCCCCTTAGAAAGGAGGCGGTTCGCCGGTCACAGCGACGTCGCCGAGCAGGTAAGTATGTGTGACGGGGGTGCGCGATTTTGTGTGCGACGGGCAGCGATATACCCGTCTCGCACAAACGATGGGGGCGGGTCGCATGCTAGCGATATCGGTACCGTGTAAAGCCCGCTTAAGCGCCTACCGCAAGGCAGACGCCAGGCACTACCCCAAAGAGCAGTGACCGGGACTGTGACAGATTAACCCCCCCCCCCCCAGGGGAGGTGATGGACTCAGCTACAGACACAGGTGCAGGCAGGTACAAACAGGATGACTGAGGCAGATAGGCAGGTGGGAACGGACAGGTATGATGGGCATGGCAGGGACATATAAGTATGGGAAGGCACGTACAGGTGACAGGTACAGGGATAACAAGACAGGAGTTCGGGAACCTGACAACTAGCTGGCAGACTGGACAATGACTGACTAACTAAAGGTGTCGTGCAGGCACCTCCCCTAATGGGAGGGTGTCTTAAATACATAGTGCTTCTTAGACATAGACTGCAAGGCATTCCCTACAAATAGAGCGCCAAACCTTTAACAGAATAGCCGGTGGGCGCGCGTGCCTACACAGGCCCTGGGGAGAGGAGAGGACAGACGCATACATGGACAACCGGGGGAGTGAGGGGGAGGATGCGACCTAACCCATGCTGGCGCTACAAGGAGCAAGAACTGGCAGGGATCAAGTAAATGTTGGTATGGGGGCCGTGCAGGAATGGGAAAGTACAGCGGCAGTCAGATACAGGCCCGTCTACAAGAACAATATTTTGGCCCTTTGGAATCCAATAGTTAGAATAATATTAGACTTTACCTCTGACTGCACAGGTTGCACCAATGGTACTGTTATATATTCAGCATGTTATATAGGATGCTGGATGCTGGTGGGGTTTCCATACACACCTGGTACTCCTTCCTCTTGACCTGCTGATTGTTGCTCATTTCCACCTGATGCCCCCAGTAAATGCATGCTTTCTGCAAGGAAGGGCTGTCAGAACTCTGAATACTGCAGATCACATCAAGTTCGAGCCGCGGCCTAAATAATTAAAATGATATGAACGCTTAGATGAAAAAGCCGAATCCACAGCAGGATCAATACAATTCTGAGGATGCAGAGATCAAACACCTCTCCAGGCACAAGAAGCGAAAACTGTGCACAAAAAAAAAAGGTAAGAAGCGAGGAGGAAAACTTAAAACTTCTGCTTCTTTACGTTGTCCTATAGAATTTAGAAAGTGCTGAATTCCCATGAGGGTTTCTTGCAGACTGACCCCATCAATGGCACCTACTGATTTGGTGTCTATAAACTACTCATATCTTTACATTTCAGGTCATAATGATCTGTTTGTTTTTGTTTTTTCAGTGTTTTACGGCTGCAGATCCAGTTTGCAAAAGTCTAAGAAATTTCACATAAAGGTATTTCATAAAGTATTTATGCTGTCAGCAACACTGAACTATAAAGTTTATGAACGCGGGGTGGGGTCCGAAAATACGGCATATGAGACGACTATGAGCTACATTGGTGCGTGTGCTTTTTTTTTTTATTTCTGTTTCTTACAACTGCCGCAGATATTCTTCTCTGCAGAGGAGCCGGAGAACGGGGTACGTGCATGCACGGACTCCAGCGCCATTTTAAAGAAGAGGTCGTAAGGCCCTGTGCGCAAAGTGCGGTTTTTTTGCCACGTATTTGTGGTGTTTTTGCCTCGTTTTAGGGTGCAGTTTGTTGTCCTAAACTTGCATACAGTCCTTCCCCAGCAAAGTCTATGAGATTTCAGAAAGACGGTGCGCACGTTGCTTCTTTTATGCCTGCAGTTTTGGTTGCAGAAATAAAACCAGCATGTCGCTTATTTTCTGCGTTTTTTCCCTGCGTTTTGCCATTGACAATGTTAAAAAAAAATGCACCAAAACGCACTGAAAGCACAACGAAAAACACATGCGTTTTTTGATGCATTTTGTCGGCCAGAGGTGCGTTTTTCTGCCACAAGGTGCAGTTTTGAGGTGCAAAAATTTTCTGCATACCTTAGGCTATGTGCACACACTATAGGTTTTTTTCTTCAGCAAAAAATCCACCTCTGGCCGGAAAAACGGATCAAAATACGAATGTTTTTTTGTCACGTTTTTGGTGAGTTTTTACCATTTTTTTCGGTGCGTTTTTTCCTCATACATTTTTGCTGCATTTCGATGCATTTTTTACCCATGTGTTTTTTCACTATATTCAATGGAAAAACCCAGAAAAGAAGTGACATGCTGATTCTTTTTTTTCTTTAACAAAAACTGCAGGCAAAAAAGAAGCAACGTGCGCACATTCTTCCTGAATTCTGATAGACTTTGCTGGGGAAGGAAATGCATGCAGTTTAGGGCCACAAACGTAAACCCAAAACTACACCCAAAAACACAGCAAAAACTATAATGTGCACTAAGACCATGTGCGCACGTAGCGTAATTTCATGCATTTTCGCTGCGTTTAGCACTGCATGCATGTGTCCTGCGTCCCCTGCACAATATATGAAGATTGTGCATAATCCGCTTTTTTGAACGCAGCAATTTGAGTGTCAAAAATTTGACAATCACTGCGTTTAAAAATGCAGCATGTCAATTATTCCGTGCGCTTTGGATGCAGCTCCCACTCTGTCTATGGGAAAGGCAGCATCCCGAGCGCATGAAATCGTCATCTATGCTGCAAACACACTGCATCCATTAAGCAGTGTTTCTGCAGCGATTTGAAGCGCACATGTACCGCTCTGAGAGGGGCTCGGCCGCTCCCTTTGCCGGGCCGAGCCGCTCGAGATCCGGGCTCGGGTTGTCGGTGGCTCGAGCGCTTCCGGACCAGGCGCCACGTCGCTCTGTTACGGGGAGGCAGTGGGGTGGTGGTATGGGACGAGGTTCGCAGCCGGGGGCTGCGTTGTCGTTGTACGGGTCGTGATGCCACCCACGGATCGAGGTGATGGGATGCACCACCGCTGCTGCTGGAGTGAAGGGGGCTCCCGGAATCGGTGTTGAGGGCGCAGCCTGGATGTCAGCCTCTCCGTGGGTAGGGGCGGTGTGTCAAGGGGCCCGGTGGGACGACTGACGATGCCGGGGTGCAGGGTGCCGTGCTGCAGTGCAGTGTCGTGCCCGGATGGCACCGGTGTACTCACTATTAATTCACACTCCAGAGTCACTGGTAAACCAAAGTTCTGGTCTGGTCGGGTCCCGCAGCCGGCTGCTTGTGTCCCTTGTGAGGCTGATGGTGGCCCCTTTCCCTTGCATCTCTTGTTTTTACTGTTGGCTCCTCTGCCTGGGCAGTGGTAGCCCGCTCCCCGGCGTTTAGCTGCCGGAAGAGCCCTTGGTTGCTCACAGGCGCTGGCCCGTCGGGTGTTTGGCCCTTGGCGGTGGCGCTCACCCGGTATCGGTGGGCTATTGCCTTCTTTCGGGACTTTGGGTGAGGATGAACCCATGAGGTCTGGCCAGCAATCAGTGAATTTGCCTAAACTCAGTGGCTTCCAAGTTAGGACGGGATCTGAGTACCCGGTTACTGGTGCTCCGATTAGCTGTTGACTCCCCGGTTCAGGGCCGGCGGGCTCCAACCCTGGCCCGGTCCCTACGGTTCCGCCAGTTGCTGTACCGGTACTCCTGCAGGCGGACACCACCGTCTGCCTTCCTGACGTTACGGGGATCCCAGGCTCCAACCCGGGTCCCTGACAGCTTCTCTCCTTCCTCCTCTTGTCACTCTCCAAACTCCCTCCTCACAACTCAGTCAAAACTAAACTGTTTGTATTTCCTGCCTCAGGACAGTAGTCTCCTCGGTGGGCGTGCCTTTCCACCTGACTCCACCCACCTGGTGTGTCCTACTGGCCCTGAGGGAGGCATCAGGTCTCCCTTTCGGGTGAAGGGTGTGTCCTCACAAGGGATGGAGGTGTGTGTGATATGGTGGGTGTTGTTACCTGTGACCCCTGGGGTCCAGGGCGTCACACACATGTGCTGCCAAATTGCTGCAGAAATTTCAGCATGGACACGATGCAACGTGTGCACATAGCCTTACTGTGGCAATTTGCAAACGCCACCAACAGCGTGCGGCACGATATTTAAATAACCCAACTGCAGAAACACTGTTTTCACAATAAATTAACGATATGTGTTCTGTGCACAAATTCTCTGAAAGTGACAGTGCACAATACTATGGGTGGCAAATGAACCAGATCATATGTTATATAAACATGAACCACAAGTGTAAAAAATGTCCAAAGATCATAGATGCATTTTACAGTAAAGCCAAAATGGCTAAAAAAAATGCTAATGATTAACAAATGTTTAATAAATACATACCAATGCACAAAATAGGTGGTAAAAGGGGTAAGCCAAACAAAAACACACAGGACTGGGAAAGGAAAAGGCCCCAACGTACGTTTCACATGTTAGGTGGTACAAATTAGCTTCTTCAGGGGGCCAGAAAAAAGTGGGGGTTTTTTTCACTTAACCATAAATGGGGATTTTTAATTCTATCTTGCAATCTACTCCCTACTTTCTCTTGTTTTTGCAAATGTCTTTGGAGTATTTGCTTTAGAGTTCATCCACCTAGGTGTAAGGACCAGTTTTCATGTATGTAAACACATGGTTAGTGTTGAGCTAACCCGGACTGTAAAAATCCGGATCCGCGCGGTTTCAGCAGAAGATCCGGGTCCGACCCGGATGCAGGATTTTGGGTGCACGATCCTACAATTCGCTCTCTCGCTGTCTCGCTCTCGCTCGCTCCCCATTGACATGTATGGGCCCGGATTCCGGATCGGATCTCGGACTTCTTTGTCAACCCGCCACTGATCCGCCGGACCCGGATTATTGGCAGTCCGCTCAACTCTACACATGGTCAAAATTGTTGGTCCCCCTCGCCCCTCGTTTAATGAAAGAAAAACCCACAATGGTCACAGAAATAACTTGAATCTGACAAAAGTAATAATAAATAAATAAAAAAAAAAATCTAGGAAAATAAACAAACGAAAGTCAGATATTGCTGCTTTTCTGCTTCCACAGAATTTAAAAAAAAAATAAATAAAACCCATGAAACAGGCCTGGACAGAAATGATGGCACCCCTGAAAATAATGTGATTAAAAGGCACCTCAGGGGGTCTCCAAACGCAACATGGCGTCTGCTAACGATTCTAGCCAAAAAATCAGATGACGCTCCTTCCCTTCCGAGCCCTGCCGTGCGTCCAACCAATCAATTTCCACCACATATGAGGTATCGGTGTACTCAGGACAAATTGCACAATAGATTTTATGGTGCCTTTTTTCCCTGATACCCTTGTGAGAATGCAAAATTGGAAAAAGTTAAAATTTTTCATTTTTTTTCCTTCCACATTGCTTTAGTTCCTGTGAAGAACCTAAAGGGTTAATAAACTTCTTGGATGTGGTTTTGAGTATTTTGAGGGGTGCAGTTTTTAGAATGGGGTCACTTTTGGGTATTTTCTGTCACCTGGGCCTCTCAAAGTCACTTCAAATGTGCTGTGGTTGCTAATAGAATGGTTTTGTTGGAAAAATTAGAAATTACTAATAAACTTTGAACCCTTCTAAGTTCCTAACAAAAAAAAAGTTATTTTTCAGAAATTGCGCTGACGTAAAGTAGAGATGTGGGAAATGATATTTAGTAACTATTTTATGTAACATAACTTTCTGGTTTACGGGCATGGAAATTAAAGGTTTCAAAATTCCAAAATTTTCAAAAATTTCGCCCAAATTTTTGATATTTTCACAAATAAACGCAAAAGATATCGTCTTAATTTTACCCCTATCCTTAAGTAACACATGTCACGAAAAAACAATCTCAGAATCACCGGGATCCATTGAAGCGTTCCAGAGTTATAACCTCATAAAGTGACACTGGTCAGAAATGAAAAAAAAAAAAAAGGCAAAAACAGGGTCTGGCGCGAAAGGGTTAAAGGTATTGTCATTGTAAAGGGGGTCTAAGGGGAGAACTTTTCTCCTTGCGGAGACTGACAAACCAATCTGACTGTCAGTGGTGATTAGACTCCTCACTGGTAGCCAGATCGGTTTGTCAGTCTCCGCAAGACCCCACTATAGCTTCTCATAGAGCCAGATGAGACCTCATACTTTTCACTGACGAGGGGCAATCACCCCGAAACACAGTGTCTACAGATTAAGGTTCTGATCTGGCATAAATCCTAGGTCATATGAAAAGGCTCAAGGTTTAGAAGGAGACGGGTTGCAATGCCACACTATTCAACCCTCCAGAATTATAGGTGATTAATGTCTTTTTATTTCATGCACAGGTCTACTCGTTTCAGTAGTACTCAGCTCCCTTCATCAGGACATCAGGCAAAAGGATTTGATGTTTTTTTGCCTGATGTCCTGATGAAGGGAGCTAATTACTCCTGAAACGCGTAGACCTGTGCATGAAATAAAAAGACATTAATCACCTATAATTCTGGAGTGGTGAATAGCGCGGCATTACAACCCGTCTCCTTCCAAACCTTGAGCTTTTTCATATGACCTAGGATTTATGCCAGATCAGAACCCCAATTTGCAGACTTGGTAATTCGGGGTGATTGCCCCTCATCAGTGCAAAGTATGAGGTTGGATCTGGCTGTATTAGAAGCTATAATGGGGTCTAAGGGGAAAACTACTCCTTACGGAGACTGACAAACCGATCTGGTTGCCAGTGAGGAGTCTAATCACCACGGATAGCCAGATTGGTTTGTCAGTCTCCGCAAGGATTAGTTTTCCCCTTAGACCCCACTATAGCTTCTCACACAGCCAGATCAGACCTCATACTTTGCACTGACGAGGGGCAATCACCCCGAAACACCATGTCTGCAAATTGAGGTTCTCACCAGACATAAATCCTAAGTCATATGAAAAGGCTTGTTAAAGGGTCACTTTTGACTTTTAGGATTGCCACTTCCAATAGGTGGCATTTGAGTTTGTCTCCTTCCTCCCTGGAGAGATAATTTGAATATTTCCCAGAGGAACATTGCAACTATAAGGCTATGTGCGCACGTGTGCGTAATTCATGCAGTTACGCTGCGCTTTGTGGCGCACGTGGCGTCTTAGAGCGCAGCGCTTCGGCTGCTGCCCGAAGCGCTGCATTCAAGAAGTGACATGTCACTTCTTCCGTGCGCTTTGCCGGCAGCTCCTGCTCAGTCTATGGCAGGAGCTGCAGGCAGAGCGCATGGAATCTGCTTTTTTTTTTTCTACGGACATTTTCTGCAGCGATTTGAAGCGCACCTGTGCTCTTCAGATCGCTGCAGAAATTTCTGCAGGGCTAGTACGCAACGTGCGCACATAGCCTTAGCCTCCTCACTGGCAGCCTGATTGCTTTCAGTTGCCGCAAGGAGTAGTTTTCCCCCTTAGACCCCATTATAGCTTCTCATACAGGCAGATCAGATCTCATACTTTGCACTGATGAGGGACAATCACCCCAAAACACTGTGTCTGCAAACTGAGATTCTGAGCTAGCATAAATCCTAAGTCATATGAAAAGGCTCGTTAAAGGGTCACTTTTGACTTTTAGGATTACTCCAATATGTGGCATTTGAGTTCATCTCCTTCCTCCCTGGAGAGATAATTTGCATATTTTCCAGAGGAGCATTGAAGCTATAAGTCTCCTCACTGGCAGCCTGATTGGTTTGTCAGTCTCCGCAAGGAGTAGTTTTCCCCTTAGACCCCATTATAGCTTCTCATACAGACAAATCAGATCTCATACTTTGCACTGACGAGGGGCAATCACCCCAAAACACCGTGTATGCAAACTGAGATTCTGATCTGGCATAAATCCTAGGTCATATGAAAAGGCTTGTTATAGGGCCACTTTGGACTTTTAGGATTGCTACTTCCAATAGGTGGCGCTAGAGTTCGTCTCCTTCCTCCCTGAAGAAATAATTTGCATATTTCCCAGAGGAGCATTGCAGCTATAAGTCTCCTCACTGGCAGCCTGATTGGTTTGTCAGTCTCCGCAAGGAGTAGTTTTCCCCTTAGACCCCACTATAGCTTCTCATACAGGCAGCTCAGATCTCATACTTTGCACTGACGAGGGGCAATCACTCCCAAACACCGTATCTGCAAACTGAGATTCTGATCTGGCATAAATCCTAGGTCATATGAAAAGGCTCGTTAAAGGGTCACTTTTGACTTTTAGGATTGCTACTTCCAATAGGTGGCGCTAGAGTTCGTCTCCTTCCTCCCTGAAGAGACAATTTGTTATAGTAAAAATTGATGACTTATCTGGATAGGTCATCAATGTCCGGTCTGTGGGGGTCCGACATCCCGCCCCCCCACCAAATCAGCTGAAAACGGCTCTGCTAGGCGTAAACGCATTCAACGGAAGTGCACAGCGCAGCTCTTTTCCATCACAACAGAACCACAACTATTATTTTGAATCAGCAGCGGTCGCTACACATCGAATAAAGCTTCTTTCCGTCCAGAAAATCCAAACATAAAGTTCACAGTGCATCTGCTCATGGGGAAATGCCCTGATTAGCTTTGTGTTTCCCCTGCACTGACTACTTGTGGACACTAGGTGGCAGCATTGTTCCTTCCTTTGGCGCCTGGACCAGATCTTGTAAGTGAAAAAGCGTTAACACTTCAATAAAAAACCCGGCGCCTTTTGAAGTTTATTGAAGTTTGTTGTCCCTTTGAAATCTGCGGCTTCATTTTGCGGAATCAAATGCATATTGTTTTACATTGCCTTTCGGGATAAAATATGGCCGGCAATGGGCTATAGGCTTTGTTTTCTTTTAATTGCATATGAAAGTTAATAAAGTGAATCCTGAACCGCTTCTATCAGCAAAAAAAATCATCATCGATTTTTTTCTATTCAGTTGAAACGACAGCTTTATCTTCACGGCCACAGTAAGGACTGATTGTAGATCAAATCCAAACGCGACTATAAAGGCTTGTTCACACCTAGATTTAGGATGGATACGCAAATGTGACTTTTTGAACCAAAGACTTGACTGAATCCAGCTTAAAAGGCCACTAATGCAATCAATAAGTCTTTCCTTGGTGGCATGTAAAGGGTGCGGGGGGCCTTTCCATTGGTATTCCGGTAAATGCAGAGAAATTATTCAAGCCCCAAGTTACATCCAAAAACTTAAATGTATTTTATTGGGATTTTATCTGATATACCAACACTAACTACAGGCACCGTAATTTCCGGATTGTAAGACACACTTTTTTTCCCCCAAAAAACTGGGGGTAAAATGGGGTGCGTTTTACAATGCGGATATGGCTTACCGGGGCGGCGGTAGCAGAGCGGGGTCATAGGAGGCAGGGTCAGTGATAGTGAGGATGTCACTGCAGTATCGCGGCGGCAGGTGCATTGAGCTGACTGCGGGCTCCATTGAATTGTCCGCGTTTGACGTGATGAACTTCAAGAAAATGGCTGCGGAAGTGTCACATGCACAAATTGACACAATGGACTTCAAGAAAATGGCTGCGGATTCGGCGCATGCACAGATTGATGCAATGAACTTCAAGAAAATGGCTGCGGAAGTGTCACATGCACAAATTGACACAATGGACTTCAAGAAAATGGCTGCGGATTCGGCGCATGCACAGATTGATGCAATGAACTTCAAGGAAATGGCTGCGGAGGCATCGTGTGCACAGACTGATGCAATAGACTTCAAGAAAATGGCTGTGAAAGCGGTGTGTGCACAGATTGATGCAATAAGCTTCAAGAAAATGGCTACGCAGGCGGCGCATGCACAGATTGATGCGATGAACTTCAAAAAAATGGCTGCGGAAGTGGCGCGTGCACAGATTGATGCAATAGACTTCAATGAAATGGCTGTGGAGGTACCGTGTGTACAGATTGATGTGATGAACGTCAAGAAAATTGCTACGTAGGCATCACGTGCACAGATTGACGCAATGGACCTCAAGAAAATGGCTGCGGAGGTGTCACATGGACAGATTGATGCGATGGACTTCAAGAAAATGGCTGCGGAGGCGGCGCGTGCACAGATTGATGCGATGAACTTCAAGAAAATGGCTGCGGAGGCGGCACATGCTCAGATTGATGCGATGAGCTTCAAGAAAATTGCTACACAGGCATCGCGTGCACAGATTGACGCAATGGACTTCAAGAAAATGGCTGCAGTAGAGGCGCGTGCACAGATTGACGCTATGGACTTCAAGAAAATGGCCGCGTTTGACCTTTCTGCGCATACACCGCCTCCACGGCCATTTTCTTGAAGTCTATTGCGTCAATTTGTGCACGCCTCACGCCTCCCTCACATCAACTGCGGGCGATTCTATGGAGTCCGCAGTCAGATCAGGCACCCACCGCCGCAGTGACAACCCTTCCTGAATCCTCCACTGCAGTGACACTCCCGCAGCACGCCCACAGATCAATGGCAACCACCGCCGTGACATCCTTGATGTCGCAGTATCGCTGACCCTTTGTCCACTGATCCTCCTGAAATGCAACACCCCCTCCTCTGAGCCCGCAGCATCACTGACCCTACCTCCTGTGACCTTTCTGAGCCGCTCCATCACCATCGCTCCCCCCTGGTAAGCATTAGGGTTAAGATACACTAAGATTATAAGACAGACCCTCATTTAAACATTAAAAATATTTTTACCTTTTTTCTTCCTATAAATTTGGGGTGCGTCTTATAATTTGGTGCATCTTATAAACCGAAATATGGAATTTGTGAAATGTACAGGAAATGATACATGGTTTTCTAAATATTTTAAAAAGACAAATCTGAAGGTTGTGACGTATTCAGCCCCTCTAAGACAATACTTTGTAAGAGCACCTTTAGCTACAATTACTGCAAGTCTCTAACATGTTTTCCTCCAAGAAGATAGCTGTGTCTCCTACATGACATGTGGAAGAAGGTGCTCTGGTCAGATGAGACCAAAGTAGAAATTTTGGGGAAAACTGTGTGGCAGAAAACTAACACTGCACATGACCCTGAAAACACCATCCCCACCGTCACACATGGTGGTGGCAGCATTCTGCTGTGGGGAGGCTTTTCTTCAGCAGGGGCAGGGAAGCTGGTCAGAGTTAATTGGTCATTGGATGGAGCTAAATACAGGGTGATCCTGGAGGAAACCTGTTAGAGGCTGCAAAAGACTTGACCCTGGGGCATAAGTTCACCTTCCAGCAGGACGATGACCCTAAACAGCTACAATGCTACAATGGAGGGTTTAAATCAGAGCATATTCATGTGTGTGACCGACTCATGATGTAGGTAGCAACCTGTGATTTTATCCGGCTTGGAGTGACCAGTGTGGCACAGCATGCCAGCTTGTCACCGTTGAGTATCAAAGTTGTGGAAGGAGTCAGCATAGAATGGTGAACTGACAAAGAGTCTGTGCAAAAACCAGCAAGTCTACCGGACAGAGCACAAGCTGTCATTTGTGAGTGACCACCAAAGCATTCTGTGTCTCATGGCTACGCACGATCACACCACATCCCTGATCAAAATCCAGATCCCCCACCACGTGGACTGGGCCAGAGAAACCTGTGCTGTTTATACATTTATCCTGTCCACCGCCATTAACTTGAGAACGGCGGCAGCTATAGGCATAGAAGTGGTGTCTAGGTATAGTAAAGTAGACATGTGCTAAGCAATGAAACCACCTATAGCGCCACCTGGTAGAAAACAACGGAGTTAGCATTTTTATCTCGAAAACGGAACGAGATAGAGGAAAAAAAGGGAAGTACAAAGTTGTAGGGCATCATCAATTCAATACGAATCGACACCTTGCATACAGAAAAGCTATGATATAAAACCCATGACCCCCCCCCCAAAACATTGAATGCTGGTCACGCATATGGCGCTCATTTAACTTTTGATGCTCAAAGTGGCCATCGTCAGCTGCAATGAACATCTGGCCTCTGCACAGCATACTGTATCTTGCTGCACGCTGTGCAATATGGTAGGTGACACGTTTGCATAAGCATCTGTGATACGTCGTCGTAGGTCCTGCAATGTTAGTGGAGGGGTCGCATACACCTGCTGTTTGATGTGACCTCACAGAAAGAAGTCCAATGGGGTCAGGTCAGGTGAGCGTGGAGGCCACTCCACACAGTCACCATACCCAATGACTTGTAGGAAGGTCTCCATGAGGTATCGCTTCACGTCCGCAGCTTTGTGAGTTTTACACATTCTAATCATAGCATTTCTGTATGCAAGGTGTCGGATTCGTATTGAATTGATGATGCTCTACAACTTTGTAATTCACTTTTTTCTCTAGCTCGTTCCGTTTTCGAGATAAAAATGCTAACTCCGTTGTTTTCCACCAGGTGGTGCTATAGGTGGTTTCATTGTGTAGCGCATCGCTACTTTACTATACCTAGACACCACGTCTATGCCTATAGCTGCCGCTGTTCTCAAGTTAATGGCGGTGGATAGGATATGGGTGGACACACTGTATAGTTCCAAAAACGATCCTCTGCTATCTCCATCAGTACCATTGACCATGAGTGGAGCAGTGGTGTGAATATGCAACCAATGCTCCCTTCCAGATCTGAGGCATTTCATTCTAAGGATTGATGGGGGTCCCAGCCAATTGTTGATGGGGATAACTTGAAATGTTGGGAATAACACTATAAGCTGCGTACCATTTAGCGTAACTCCTGAGGTTGTGCACCATTGTCTTCAACCACCAAGATTTGTGTAACCTCTGGTGTAAAGTTGAGTTCACTTCCAAGACGGAGCCTGCAAGAGGTTCTGTGCTATTTGTCACTGGACACTAATAGGCATCAGTATGTTTTTTGTCAGTAAGTATATAAGTATATAAAGTAGCTGTAAGGTATGGTGTTATGATCTGGTAACCGTGGACGATCAAAAAAATTCCATTAATCAGGAAAAAGGTTGAGCTGACTGCAATCCCCTAACACACCTAAACACCACGTCACTGCCTGAGAAATGTGCTACACCTTAAAGATAGAAATGATGAATCCTAACTTGCCTCAGAGCAGTCCCCAAAGAAATAGCAAGCCCCCAACATGCAACAATGGTGATGTAAGAAATCATAATACACAGAAAATATAGATTAGCAAAGGTGAGGCCCGACTTACTAGATACAATAGGACAGTACAGATAACTGATTGCAGCCAGCAAAAAACCCTGCAAAAAATACCAAACTCCTGGTAGGAAAATAATACTAAGACCACACAGTCTCTCCCCCACTATATCAGGTACTCTTGTGCCAGACACTTTAAACAGAACTGCAGATTGAATGGGAAGGAACAAACTCACAGAACAAATAATATTCTAAAGTGCAAATATTCCAAACATGAACAGGGAGCAAGCTCCCTTTCTTGCTGGAGGAACTGCGCTGCTCACAGAAGCAGAACGACAGATCCTCACATACAAGAAACCACACACAGAACCAAATGGAATAAGCAGAAACCACCTTCAGTGCAATTTCAGCAATTAAGCACAGAAACTAGCAAACGTATCTGGAGTAGATTCAGGCACAGAAGAAATGGGAGACACTGAAGGGAAAACTCCCAGACATCTTCAGAAGCAGGCAGGAAAACACCCTCCTAAATACACTAGGCTGATTTGCAATAGGATTTCCTGGATTCCCAATTAACTCCAACACCTATCTGGGTCACAGATTCAGACTCCGCTTCATTACCATTCCTGGCCACCAGAGGGAGCTCCACACCAGCACCCACTCTGATGATATTAACATCAGTATGGTATAGTTTTACACAATTGCAGTAGGTCAAACAATTCCTACTATAAATGGGATTGAGGATAACCCTACCCCTTAAACTTTCAATGTCAGGTCAGTGAGCAAATGTTCTTCGTGCATAACAATGATTTAGCAGATGGATGGTCCGGTCAGCAGCTCTCTCGCCCAACACTCCCATACACAGACATGGTCTCGCTGCCGGACGCCCCTGTTGAACATCTTTGAGAACAATACAATTGGCAATGCACAATTGGATATGCTGTATCTCTGTTTCTCCCTTAGGGCAAAACTTGGGGGACCCCATAATGGCGGCATCATAGTTTAATGTGTACGGAGGGGCTTTACCCCAACATCTTGTCCAGTGACGACTTCTAAAGAAGATGAAACCGGCTTCCTACAGGGCGATGATCTGTAGCCAAACAAGCTTAGGTCATAGGCTAAAGTAAGCTTATAGACATTGATTCAGGTGACTATCACATAAGTCCAATTACTTAGGAGCCTATTGTCCGGATTTATTTGCATATTATTTCTAGCAGGAAATAGATGTCACAATGCAAACACGGTAAATGTACCCGGCGAGGGTTCACTGCCTTCTTATGGGGCTTTACTGTAAAGTTCTTACTCACCCTGCTTAATAATTAAGACCTATTATTAAGACCAAGCGTGGATCGTCACCTTCTGGGATGCGCACAAGATACTTTTAAAGGTGTTTCCCCTGCTAATCTTGCATTGTACAATGAAACATCATGCACATTTTTTTTTTTTTCACTTTCTCACGGCAACATTTGTTCTTGCTATAATCAAATTGCAACATATTTATCTCCAAAGTCTGAAATTCTTACAGATCTAATATTACACCCAGATTGGAGTTTTTACAAGATGCCTGTACGGTGTATGTGGCCATCCAATGGTTATATCAGTTGCAGTCCCTTAGGGAATTGGCCAGGCTTGCTATATTAATGCACTATCCCAGGGGAGGTCGTCAATATATCGGCGACTGCCTGGATCCCCATTAATTACTTGTTTTCTTCTTCTCCAGAAGTGGCCGGATGTAACCACTGTACAGAGATGGAACAGCACAGCTCCGTACACTGTGTAGTGCCCATTCTCAGGTACTGCACATCAGCTCCTATTGAAATGAATAGAAGCTGAGCTGCATTACCTAGGAGCGCCCACTGAGCTGATATCGATGACCTAAGGCTGGACAAGTCTTTCTAAATGGTGACTGACCTTTCCAAAAAATAAATAGTGCCGGGGACAATAAGAAACTTTGCTAAATATCTTATCACAGAACTCTGCTTATTTTACCATTTATAAGCCACTTCTCCCATTTGCCTCCTTAAATACTATTTAATGCTGAAAAACAGCTAAAATCCGCCCCAACTTGATACTGACTAATCTACCTGAGGGATCAGATTATATCTGTCTTATATTCATGAAGATATTCACAGCTACACTGCTCAGTACTGCATTCACAGCTACACTGCTCAGTACTGCATTCACAGCTACACTGCTCAGTACCGCATTCACAGCTACACTGCTCAGTACCGCATTCACAGCTACACTGCTCAGTACCGCATTCACAGCTACACTGCTCAGTACCGCATTCACAGCTACACTGCTCAGTATTGCATTCACAGCTACACTGCTCAGGATTGCATTCACAGCTACACTGCTCAGGATTGCATTCACAGCTACACTGCTCAGGACTGCATTCACAGCTACACTGCTCAGGACTGCATTCACAGCTACACTGCTCAATACCACATTCACAGCTACACTGCTCAGGATTGCATTCACAGCTACACTGCTCAGGATTGCATTCACAGCTACACTGCTCAGGATTGCATTCACAGCTACACTGCTCAGTACCGCATTCACAGCTACACTGCTCAGTACCGCATTCACAGCTACACTGCTCAGTATTGCATTCACAGCTACACTGCTCAGGATTGCATTCACAGCTACACTGCTCAGGATTGCATTCACAGCTACACTGCTCAGGACTGCATTCACAGCTACACTGCTCAGGACTGCATTCACAGCTACACTGCTCAATACCACATTCACAGCTACACTGCTCAGGATTGCATTCACAGCTACACTGCTCAGGATTGCATTCACAGCTACACTGCTCAGGATTGCATTCACAGCTACACCGCTCAGGACTGCATTCACAGCTACACTGCTCAGTATTGCATTCCCAGCTACACTGCTCAATACCACATTCACAGCTACACTGCTCAGTACTGCATTCACAGCTACACTGCTCAATACCACATTCACAGCTACACTGCTCAGGACTGCATTCACAGCTACACTGCTCAGGACTGCATTCACAGCTACACTGCTCAGGACTGCATTCACAGCTACACTGCTCAGGACTGCATTCACAGCTACACTGCTCAGTACTGCATTCACAGCTACACTGCTCAGGACTGCATTCATAGCTACTGTACACTGCTCAGGACTGCATTCACAGCTACACCGCTCAGGACTGCATTCACAGCTACACCGCTCAGGACTGCATTCACAGCTACACCGCTCAGGACTGCATTCACAGCTACACCGCTCAGGACTGCATTCACAGCTACACCGCTCAGGACTGCATTCACAGCTACACTGCTCAGGATTGCATTCACAGCTACACCGCTCAGGACTGCATTCACAGCTACACTGCTCAGTATTGCATTCCCAGCTACACTGCTCAATACCACATTCACAGCTACACTGCTCAGTACTGCATTCACAGCTACACTGCTCAGGACTGCATTCACAGCTACACTGCTCAGGACTGCATTCACAGCTACACTGCTCAGGACTGCATTCACAGCTACACTGCTCAGGACTGTATTCACAGCTACACTGCTCAGTACTGCATTCACAGCTACACTGCTCAATACTGCATTCACAGCTACACCGCTCAGTACTGCATTTACAGCTACACTGCTCAGGACTGCATTCATAGCTACTGTACACTGCTCAGGACTGCATTCACAGCTACACCGCTCAGGACTGGATTCACAGCTACACCGCTCAGGACTGCATTCACAGCTACACCACTCAGGACTGCAGTCACAGCTACACCGCTCAGGACTGCATTCACAGCTATACCGCTCAGGACTGCATTCACAGCTACACTGCTCAGTACCGCATTCACAGCTACACTGCTCAGTATTGCATTCACAGCTACACTGCTCAGGACTGCATTCACAGCTACACTGCTCAATACCACATTCACAGCTACACTGCTCAGTACTGCATTCACAGCTACACTGCTCAGGACTGCATTCACAGCTACACTGCTCAGGACTGCATTCACAGCTACACTGCTCAGGACTGCATTCACAGCTACACTGCTCAGGACTGCATTCACAGCTACACTGCTCAGGACTGCATTCACAGCTACACTGCTCAGGACTGCATTCACAGCTACACTGCTCAGTACTGCATTCACAGCTACACTGCTCAGTACTGCATTCACAGCTACACTGCTCAGTACTGCATTCACAGCTACACCGCTCAGTACTGCATTTACAGCTACACTGCTCAGGACTGCATTCATAGCTACTGTACACTGCTCAGGACTGCATTCACAGCTACACCGCTCAGGACTGCATTCACAGCTACACCGCTCAGGACTGCATTCACAGCTACACCGCTCAGGACTGCATTCACAGCTACACCGCTCAGGACTGCATTCTCAGCTACACTTCTCAGGACTGCATTCACAGCTACACTGCTCAATACCACATTCACAGCTACAATGCTCAGGACTGCATTCACAGCTACAATGCTCAGGACGGCATCCACAGCTACACTGCTCAGGACTGCATTCACAACTACACCGCTCAGTACTTCATTCACAAGTACACCGCTCAGTACCGCCTTCACAGCTACACTGCTCAGTATTGCATTCACAGCTACACTGCTCAATACCACATTCACAGCTACACTGCTCAGTATTGCATTCACAGCTACAATGCTCAGGACTGCATTCACAACTACACCGCTCAGTACTTCATTCACAGGTACACTGCTCAGGACTGCATTCACAGGTACACCGCTCAGGACTGCATTCACAGCTACACTGCTTAGGACTGCATTCACAGCTGCACCGCTCAGGACTGCATTCACAGCTACACCGCTCAGGACTGCATTCACAGCTACACCGCTCGGGACTGCATTCACAGCTACACTGCTCAGTACTGCATTTACTGGTACACTGCTCAGGACTGCATTCACAGCTACACCGCTCGGGACTGCATTCACAGCTACACTGCTCAGTACTGCATTTACTGGTACACTGCTCAGGACTGCATTCACAGCTACACTGCTCAGGACTGCATTCACAGCTGCACCGCTCAGGACTGCATTCACAGCTACACCGCTCAGGACTGCATTCACAGCTACACCGCTCGGGACTGCATTCACAGCTACACTGCTCAGGACTGCATTTACTGGTACACTGCTCAGGACTGCATTCACAGCTACACCGCTCGGGACTGCATTCACAGCTACACTGCTCAGTACTGCATTTACTGGTACACTGCTCAGGACTGCATTCACAGCTACACTGCTCGGGACTGCATTCACAGCTACACTGCTCTGGACTGCATTCACAGCTACACTGCTCAGGACTGCATTCACAGCTACACTGCTCGGGACTGCATTCACAGCTACACTGCTCAGGACTGCATTCACAGCTACACTGCTCAGGACTGCATTCACAGCTACACTGCTCAGGACTGCATTCACAGCTACACTGCTCAGGACTGCATTCACAGCTACACTGCTCGGGACTGCATTCACAGCTACACTGCTCAGGACTGCATTCACAGCTACACTGCTCAGGACTGCATTCACAGCTACACCGCTCAGTACCGCATTCACAGCTACACTGCTCAGTACCGCATTCACAGCTACACTGCTCAGTACTGCATTCACAGCTACACTGCTCAATACCACATTCACAGCTACACTGCTCAGGACTGCATTCACAGCTACACTGCTCAGGACTGCATTCACAGCTACACTGCTCAGGACTGCATTCACAGCTACACTGCTCAGTACTGCATTCACAGCTACACTGCTCAGGACTGCATTCATAGCTACTGTACACTGCTCAGGACTGCATTCACAGCTACACCGCTCAGGACTGCATTCACAGCTACACCGCTCAGGACTGCATTCACAGCTACACCGGTCAGGACTGCATTTACAGCTACACCGCTCAGGACTGCATTCACAGCTACACCGCTCAGGACTGCATTCACAGCTACACTGCTCAGTATTGCATTCCCAGCTACACTGCTCAATACCACATTCACAGCTACACTGCTCAGTACTGCATTCACAGCTACACTGCTCAGGACTGCATTCACAGCTACACTGCTCAGGACTGTATTCACAGCTACACTGCTCAGTACTGCATTCACAGCTACACTGCTCAATACTGCATTCACAGCTACACCGCTCAGTACTGCATTTACAGCTACACTGCTCAGGACTGCATTCACAGCTACACCGCTCAGGACTGCATTCACAGCTACACCGCTCAGGACTGCATTCACAGCTACACCGCTCAGGACTGCATTCACAGCTACACCGCTCAGGACTGCATTCACAGCTACACCGCTCAGGACTGCATTCACAGCTACACCACTCAGGACTGCATTCACAGCTACACCGCTCAGGACTGCATTCACAGCTATACCGCTCAGGACTGCATTCACAGCTACACTGCTCAGTACCGCATTCACAGCTACACTGCTCAGTATTGCATTCACAGCTACACTGCTCAGGACTGCATTCACAGCTACACTGCTCAATACCACATTCACAGCTACACTGCTCAGTACTGCATTCACAGCTACACTGCTCAGGACTGCATTCACAGCTACACTGCTCAGGACTGCATTCACAGCTACACTGCTCAGGACTGCATTCACAGCTACACTGCTCAGGACTGCATTCACAGCTACACTGCTCAGGACTGCATTCACAGCTACACTGCTCAGTACTGCATTCACAGCTACACCGCTCAGTACTGCATTTACAGCTACACTGCTCAGGACTGCATTCATAGCTACTGTACACTGCTCAGGACTGCATTCACAGCTACACCGCTCAGGACTGCATTCACAGCTACACCGCTCAGGACTGCATTCACAGCTACACTGCTCAGTACTGCATTCACAGCTACACTGCTCAGGACTGCATTCACAGGTACACTGCTCAGTACCGCATTCACAGGTACACTGCTCAGGACCGCATTCACAGCTACACTGCTCAGTATTGCATTCACAGCTATACCGCTCAGGACTGCATTCACAGCTACACTGCTCAGGACTGCATTCACAGCTACACCGCTCAGGGCTGCATTCACAGCTACACCGCTCAGGACTGCATTCACAGCTACACCGCTCAGTACTGCATTCACAGCTACACCGCTCAGTACTGCATTCACAGCTACACTGCTCAGGACTGCATTCACAGCTACACTGCTCAGGACTGCATTCACAGCTACACTGCTCAGGACTGCATTCACAGCTACACTGCTCAGGACTGCATTCATAGCTACTGTACACTGCTCAGGACTGCATTCACAGCTACACCGCTCAGGACTGCATTCACAGCTACACCGCTCAGGACTGCATTCACAGCTACACCGCTCAGGACTGCATTCACAGCTACACCGCTCAGGACTGCATTCACAGCTACACCGCTCAGGACTGCATTCACAGCTACACCGCTCAGGACTGCATTCACAGCTACACTGCTCAGGATTGCATTCACAGCTACACCGCTCAGGACTGCATTCACAGCTACACTGCTCAGTATTGCATTCCCAGCTACACTGCTCAATACCACATTCACAGCTACACTGCTCAGTACCACATTCACAGCTACACTGCTCAGTACTGCATTCACAGCTACACTGCTCAGGACTGTATTCACAGCTACACTGCTCAGTACTGCATTCACAGCTACACTGCTCAATACTGCATTCACAGCTACACCGCTCAGTACTGCATTTACAGCTACACTGCTCAGGACTGCATTCATAGCTACTGTACACTGCTCAGGACTGCATTCACAGCTACACCGCTCAGGACTGCATTCACAGCTACACCGCTCAGGACTGCATTCACAGCTACACCGCTCAGGACTGCATTCACAGCTATACCGCTCAGGACTGCATTCACAGCTATACCGCTCAGGACTGCATTCACAGCTACACTGCTCAGTACCGCATTCACAGCTACACTGCTCAGTATTGCATTCACAGCTACACTGCTCAGGACTGCATTCACAGCTACACTGCTCAGTACTGCATTCACAGCTACACTGCTCAGGACTGCATTCACAGCTACACTGCTCAGGACTGCATTCACAGCTACACTGCTCAGGACTGCATTCACAGCTACACTGCTCAGGACTGCATTCACAGCTACACTGCTCAGGACTGCATTCACAGCTACACTGCTCAGGACTGCATTCACAGCTACACTGCTCAGTACTGCATTCACAGCTACACCGCTCAGTACTGCATTTACAGCTACACTGCTCAGGACTGCATTCATAGCTACTGTACACTGCTCAGGACTGCATTCACAGCTACACCGCTCAGGACTGCATTCACAGCTACACCGCTCAGGACTGCATTCACAGCTACACTGCTCAGTACTGCATTCACAGCTACACTGCTCAGGACTGCATTCACAGGTACACTGCTCAGTACCGCATTCACAGGTACACTGCTCAGGACCGCATTCACAGGTACACTGCTCAGTATTGCATTCACAGCTATACCGCTCAGGACTGCATTCACAGCTACACTGCTCAGGACTGCATTCACAGCTACACCGCTCAGGGCTGCATTCACAGCTACACCGCTCAGGACTGCATTCACAGCTACACCGCTCAGGACTGCATTCACAGCTACACCGCTCAGTACTGCATTCACAGCTACACCGCTCAGTACCGCATTCACAGCTACACTGCTCAGTACCGCATTCACAGCTACACTGCTCAGTACCGCATTCACAGCTACACCGCTCAGGGCTGCATTCACAGCTACACTGCTCAGGACTGCATTCACAGCTACACTGCTCAGGACTGCATTCACAGCTACACCGCTCAGGATTGCATTAACAGCTACACCGCTCAATACCACATTCACAGCTACACTGCTCAGGACTGCATTCACAGCTACACTGCTCAGGATTGCATTCACAGCTACACCGCTCAGGACTGCATTCACAGCTACACCGCTCAGGATTGCATTCACAGCTACACTGCTCAGGATTGCATTCACAGCTACACTGCTCAGGATTGCATTCACAGCTACACTGCTCAGGACTGCATTCACAGCTACACTGCTCAGTACCGCATTCACAGCTACACTGCTCAGTATTGCATTCACAGCTATACCGCACAGGACTGCATTCACAGCTACACTGCTCAGGACTGCATTCACAGCTACACCGCTCAGTACTGCATTCACAGCTACACTGCTCAGGACTGTATTCACAGCTACACTGCTCAGTACTGCATTCACAGCTACACTGCTCAATACTGCATTCACAGCTACACCGCTCAGTACTGCATTTACAGCTACACTGCTCAGGACTGCATTCATAGCTACTGTACACTGCTCAGGACTGCATTCACAGCTACACCGCTCAGGACTGCATTCACAGCTACACCGCTCAGGACTGCATTCACAGCTACACCGCTCAGGACTGCATTCACAGCTATACCGCTCAGGACTGCATTCACAGCTACACTGCTCAGTACCGCATTCACAGCTACACTGCTCAGTATTGCATTCACAGCTACACTGCTCAGGACTGCATTCACAGCTACACTGCTCAATACCACATTCACAGCTACACTGCTCAGGACTGCATTCACAGCTACACTGCTCAGGACTGCATTCACAGCTACACTGCTCAGGACTGCATTCACAGCTACACTGCTCAGGACTGCATTCACAGCTACACTGCTCAGTACTGCATTCACAGCTACACCGCTCAGTACTGCATTTACAGCTACACTGCTCAGGACTGCATTCATAGCTACTGTACACTGCTCAGGACTGCATTCACAGCTACACCGCTCAGGACTGCATTCACAGCTACACCGCTCAGGACTGCATTCACAGCTACACCGCTCAGGACTGCATTCACAGCTACACCGCTCAGGACTGCATTCACAGCTACACTGCTCAGGACTGCATTCACAGCTACACTGCTCAATACCACATTCACAGCTACAATGCTCAGGACTGCATTCACAGCTACAATGCTCAGGACGGCATCCACAGCTACACTGCTCAGGACTGCATTCACAACTACACCGCTCAGTACTTCATTCACAGGTACACCGCTCAGTACCGCCTTCACAGCTACACTGCTCAGTATTGCATTCACAGCTACACTGCTCAATACCACATTCACAGCTACACTGCTCAGTATTGCATTCACAGCTACAATGCTCAGGACTGCATTCACAACTACACCGCTCAGTACTTCATTCACAGGTACACTGCTCAGGACTTCATTCACAGGTACACCGCTCAGGACTGCATTCACAGCTACACTGCTCAGTACTGCATTCACATCTACACTGCTCAGGACTGCATTCACAGCTACACTGCTCAGTACCACATTCCCAGCTACACTGCTCAGGACTGCATTCACAGCTACACTGCTCAGGACTGTATTCACAGCTACACTGCTCAGGACTGTATTCACAGCTACACTGCTCAGGACTGTATTCACAGCTACACTGCTCAGGACTGTATTCACAGCTACACTGCTCAGGACTGCATTCACAGCTACATCGCTCAGTACTTCATTCACAGGTAAACCGCTCAGTATTACTGTATAATGTCCTCCATGCTGTTGCAATACATATAATATGTGCACAGAAATAAATCCACACAAATCCTATTAAAAAAAAATGCACAAGACTCCAATAAGGAAGATTCTATAAGTTTCCATATTGGCATCTTGTGCACATTTTTTTATAGAATTTGTGGAGATCATGGGAACATGTAAACGTTAAACTCTTCCCTTCTCTGATGGTTTATCAGCAGAATTACGGGCCTTAGAGCAAAAGCAGAATTGGCTCCAGATGAGCTGTGATTCCAGATGTCACATTTTTTACCCATATAGAACCGTCCAAACCATCTCTTGTTGTAGATTGCGCAGTGTGGATCTGAAAAATTGTACTTTAATTCCCCCAGATTCCAACTGGAATCCTTTAATCGGGTTTCTGCATGACTAGAGTGTGTTTCAGCAAATTCTACAGTCTGATAATTGAGTAGGGTCCAGGGTGTGCCTGGTGCCGGTCCCAAGACTCAACGCTTTATCTTTCCAGTTAAAAATACCAACTACATCCCCCGGAGATATTTCCTGGAAAGTGACTGGAATGTATTAGAAATGATCGTTGCCGTAAATGGCTGCACCGGCAGAAATCTTTGCCAAATTATACTCCCTATGTCTCTGCTGGAACAGTACATATGCCAAGACTTTACCAGAATAGTCTGCATGGATGTTTGACACACCCGCGCCGGGGCCGTGGGGTTACTCGTTACCGGGCCGCGGTTCCGTTTCTGGGATGTTGCGGTTCCGTGACCCCGGTGGAGACCGGTTAAAGTGGAAATGATAGTGATGGTAGTTCGTGACACCACCTGTGGTATGTGGCAAGTCAGGTGCCACCGATGCGGGGTGGTGACCTCTAGGGCAGATGGTGATGCAGCTTGGTTGGTATAGCTCTCCACAGGCAGAGCTGGGCCCCAGGACAGATGGGGGTACTGGTAGGTGATGGCGGGGGTGCAGGGCCGAAGGCGAATAACGGAGCGACAACAGGATACAGTCTCAAGGTTTTTACTTACTGCAGCAGCTTCCAAGGTAACATGACTAGTCAGTGACCACCTTTGGGCTGCAGCCGATCCCAGGTAGTTCTGAGGTCAAGTCCGGTGCACCTTTCTTAGGTTCCTTCCCTGGTCATCTTCCTATGCTAACTTCTTTCCCAACTGTCCCGTGCCTATGCACACAGTGCCCTGAGCCGGGGTCTGCTGGCCCTGTCGGGTGGCTTGAAGCTCTATTCCTTGGCCCTATGTAGTCACCTTCCAGCGGATTCATGTGCGGAGTTAGCTTTCGTACTAGATGAGTCCTCAGACTCTGGTTTTATTAGTGGAGCACGTTGGTTCTTCTCCTCTAATCTAGGGACCAGTCTCTCTACTGCAGCCAAGTCCTTCCACGCCGATGCGGTATGTGGAATGAGACCACGGGAGTATGGCGCACGTGCCGTGGGCTCTAGGACCCCTTTTGTCTTTTGCCTTGGTCGAGCTGCACCAGGCATCAGACCACAGGTCTTCACTCCTCCACTGCTCCTTCTAACTAACTGTCTGACAGAGGATCTGCAGTAGCTGGAGACTGAGATACGCCTCTAAAATAACTCCGAATCCATTGAAGAACATAAAATTGGTCAGAATGTGAAGAGCATTTCATAAGAGAAAACAGGGGTATTCTGCAACAGTAGACCTGCAAAGCAGAAATATGTAAGAAGGTGATAGATATAGGGGTCCTTACAGGGCACTGAAACAACAAATGCAAACAAAAGAAAAGGATTTTTGTGCCACAATAAAATATATAAAAATCCAAATTACTGGAAAAGTAGTAATCTTTATTGAAATGCAAGTCTAAAAATAATAAAATATAAATGTAGGATAACAGACAAAGGCTAAAATTAGTGGATGAGCAGCAGTGGGATCCTCAAGGTAAGACTGACAGTATACATGAATAAGTATTCAGTGGTATATAAGCATAAGTGCATGCATGTAATAGCCATAGAAAAAAAATATATATATATAATATATACGGTGTGTGTGTGTATATATATGTATGTATGTATGTATATATATATAATATATATATAAATATATATACACAGTACAGACCAAATGTTTGGACACACCTTCTCATTCAAAGAGTATTCTTTATTTTCATGTCTCTGAAAATTGTAGATTCACATTGAAGGCATCAAAACTATGAATTACCACACGTGGAATGAAATACTTAAAGTGTGAAACAACTGAAAATATGTCTTATATTCTAGGTTCTTCACAGTAGCCACCTTTTGCTTTGATTACTACTTTGCACACTCTTGGCATTCTCTTGATGAGCTTCAAGAGGTCGTCACCGGAAATGGTTTTCCAACAGTCTTGAAGGAGTTCCCAGAGATGCTTAGCACTTGTTGGCCCTTTTGCCTTCACTCTGAGGTCCAGCTCACCCCAAACCATCTCGATTGGGTTCAGGTCTGGTGACTGTGGAGACCAGGTAATCTGGCATAGCACCCCATCGCTCTCCTTCTTAGTCAAATAGCCCTTACACAGCCTGGAGTGTGTTTGGGATCATTGTCCTGTTGAAAAATAAATGATGGTCCAACTAAACGCAAACCGGATGGAATAGCACGCCGCTGCAAGATGCTGTGGTAGCCATGCTGGTTCTGTATGCCTTCAATTTTGAATAAATCCCCAACAGTGTCACCAGCAAAGCACCCCCACACCATCACACCTCCTCCACCATGCTTCACGGTGGGAACCAGCCATGTAGAGTCCATCCGTTCACCTTTTCTACAAAGACACGGTGGTTGGATCCAAAGATCTCAAATTTGGACTCATCAGAACAAAGCACAGATTTCCACTGGTCTAATGTCCATTCCTTGTGTTCTTTAGCCCAAACTAGTCTCTTCTGCTTGTTGCCTGTCCTTAGCAGTGGTTTCCTAGCAGCTATTTCACCATGTATATGTGTATATGTACATGTGTGTGTAATACATATATATATATATATATATATATATATTATAGCTTGCACAACTGAAGATCACTAGTGCTGGATATCCATAACTTGACGTGCGTTTAACTAATGCTTCACCACCCCTCGTGAAGCATTAGTGAAGCACAGAAATAATGCATTCCATAATAAAATGAGAACTCATGTCCCACTAAAGTACTGGCCCTATGTATAAGAATATAACTACTATAATACTACTCCTATGTACAAGAATATAACTACTATAATACTGCTCCTATGTACAAGAATATAACTACTATAATACTGCCCCCTATGTACAAGAATATAACTACTATAATACTGCCCCTATGTACAAGAATATAACTACTAGAATACTGCTTCTATGTACAAGAATATAACTACTATAATACTGTCCCCTATGTACAAGAATATAACTACTATAATACTGCTCCTATGTAGACGAATATAACTACTATAATACTGCTCCTATGTACAAGAATATAACTACTATAATACTGCTTCTATGTACAAGAATATAACTACTATAATACTGCTCCTATGTACAAGAATATAACTACTATAATACTGCTTCTATGTACAAGAATATAACTACTATAATACTGTCCCCTATGTACAAGAATATAACTACTATAATACTGCTCCTATGTAGACGAATATAACTACTATAATACTGCTCCTATGTACAAGAATATAACTACTATAATACTGCTTCTATGTACAAGAATATAACTACTATAATACTGCTCCTATGTACAAGAATATAACTAGTATAATACTGCCCCTATGTACAGGAATATAACTACTATAATACTGCCCATATGTACAAGAATATAACTACTATAATACTGCTATGTACAAGAATATAACTACTATAATACTGCTCCCATGTACAAGAATATAACTACTATAATATTGCTCCCATGTACAAGAATATAACTAGTATAATACTGCCCGTATGTACAAGAATATAACTACTATAATACTGCTATGTACAAGAATATAACTACTATAATACTGCTTCTATGTACAAGAATATAACTACTATAATACTGTCCCCTATGTACAAGAATATAACTACTATAATACTGCTCCTATATAGACGAATATAACTACTATAATACTGCTCCTATGTACAAGAATATAACTACTATAATACTGCTTCTATGTACAAGAATATAACTACTATAATACTGCCCCCTATATACAAGAATATAACTACTATAATACTGCTCCTATGTACAAGAATATAACTAGTATACTACTGCCCCTATGTACAGGAATATAACTACTATAATACTGCCCATATGTACAAGAATATAACTACTATAATACTGCTATGTACGAGAATATAACTACTATAATACTGCTCCCATGTACAAGAATATAACTACTATAATACTGCTCCCATGTACAAGAATATAACTACTATAATACTGCTTCTATGTACAAGAATATAACTACTATAATACTGCCCCCTATATACAAGAATATAACTACTATAATACTGCTCCTATGTACAAGAATATAACTACTATAATACTGCTCCCATGTACAAGAATATAACTACTATAATACTGCTCCTATGTACAAGAATATAACTACTATAATACTGCTTCTATGTACAAGAATATAACTACTATAATACTGCCCCCTATATACAAGAATATAACTACTATAATACTGCTCCTATGTACAAGAATATAACTAGTATAATACTGCCCCTATGTACAGGAATATAACTACTACAATACTGCCCATATGTACAAGAATATAACTACTATAATACTGCTATGTACGAGAATATAACTACTATAATACTGCTCCCATGTACAAGAATATAACTACTATAATACTGCCTCTATGTACAAGAATATAACTACTATAATACTGCTCCTATGTACAAGAATATAACTACTATAATACTGCCCATATGTACAAGAATATAACTACTATAATACTGCCCATATGTACAAGAATATAACTACTATAATACTGCCCATATGTACAAGAATATAACTACTATGATACTGCTCCCATGTACAAGAATATAACTACTATAATACTGCTCCCTATGTACAATAATGTAACTACTATAATACTGCTATGTACAAGAATATAACTACTATAATACTGCTCCTATGTACAAGAATATAACTACTATAATACTGTCCCTATGTACATACATATATCTATTATGTGGTGGGAGGATCGCAGGTCTCTGGTCTGTTGGCCACAGATTACCAATGAATGTTTTTGCTTAATTCTCATAATAAAAATGATCTATTATAATACTGTCTCCTATGGACTGCAGAATACTTCTTAGCCATGTCCTTCTTCTGAATTAGTCACACTATTTGTACACTGATTACGGTCATCCTATTATGGAAATAACCACTGTGGATAATGTTTGAGAGATATATATATATATATATATATATATATATATATATATATATATATATATATATATATATCTATATATATAATTGCCTTATTCTGTCTGTCTGTCTGTCTGTCTGTCTGTCTGTCTGTCTGTCTGTCTGTCTGTCTGTCTGTCTGTCTGTCTGTCTGTCATGCTCCAAAATTGTGTCCTTACGGTGACACAAAGCTGATTGGCCGCTGGGCTCGCCATGGCCCCGCCCCCCCACACGGATTGGCCGCTCGCCCAGGCTGCGCCCCCACACGGATTGGCCAGCCGCTCGCCCAGGCTCCGCCCCCCCCACAGATTGGCCTCTCGCCCCGGCACCCTGCAGGCATTGGCAATTCAGCCACGCCACGCCCCGCCCCCCTCACGCAATGCACGTTAGCTCTGGCCCCACCCCCTCCCTCCCCCCGCGCATTTCTCTAACTGACACGGCTGTCACGGAGGTGAGTACGGTACTCCCTATCCCACCCCCAACCCACCCCCCCCCCCCCCCCGGCCCCCGCTCCCAAAGGGGTGGTGTGGATACTCGCATGGTTACAAGCGCTGTCACGGAGGTGAGTACTGTACTCCCTCCCCCTCCCCCGGCCCCCGCTCCCACGGCAGTGGTGGGAGTGGTGTGGATACGTTGGTAACCATGCTCGCATGGTTACAAGCCCATCAAGGTCCTGCTGCGCCGGAAGGTCCACACGCACACACACAAACATACACACACATCAGATCACACTCACACTCACTCTCATACACACCTCACACACACCTCACATCGCATCCACATACTCACGACATCCTGGGATATCGCTTGCTTCTCGGCGGCGAAAATGTGCTGTTGTGATCTTCCAGGACCTGACGGAGGATCACATGGCCAGAAGCATGTGATATCCCCGGATGTTGTGAGTATGAGCGCGTAAGTGCCATATCGTCAGTGTCTGTGAGTGGATGCGATCGGGTGTGTGTGAGTGGATGCGATCGGGTGTGTGTGAGTGGATGCGATCGGGTGTGTGTGAGTGGATGCGATCGGGTGTGTGTGAGTGGATGCGATCGGGTGTGTGTGAGTGGATGCGATCGGGTGTGTGTGAGTGGATGCGATCGGGTGTGTGTGTGAGTGGATGCGATCGGGTGTGTGTGTGAGTGGATGCGATCGGGTGTGTGTGTGAGTGAATGCGATCGGGTGTGTGTGTGAGTGGATGCGATCGGGTGTGTGTGTGAGTGCATGCGATCGGGTGTGTGAGTGTCGGCAGAGGAGCAGGGCGTGCTGGAGAAGGCTGGGAGCAGAGAGGCTGATCATGGGGAAGAGGGAAATGCTGATGCTGAAGGAGGCTGGGATGGGAAGGCTGGGAAGAAGGAGGCTGGGAGGAGAGAGGCTGATCCTAGGGAAGGCTGGGGAGAGGAGGCTGATGCTGAGGGAGGCTGGAAGGAGAGAGGCTGATGCTGAGGGAGGCTGGGACGAGGGAGGCTGATGCTTAGGGAAGCTGATGCTGGAGGAGGCTGGAAGAACAGAGGCTGATGCTGGTGGAGGCTGATGCTTTGGGAGGCTGATGCTGGGGGAGACTGGGAGAGGAAGGCTGATGCTGAGGGAGGCTGGGAGGGGGAGGCTGGGAGGAAGGAGGCTGGGAAGAGAGAGGCTGATCCTTGGGAAGGCTGGGAAAGGGAGGCTGATGCTGAGGGAGGCTGGAAGGAAAGAGCCTGATGCTAGAGACAGAGACGCTGATGCTGGGAGGAGAGAGGCTGATGCTGCGGGCAGAGAGGCTGATGATGCGGGTAGAGAGGCTGATGCTGGCGCAGCATGGCGGATGGAGCACGTTTGGTAATGCGCAGCATGGCGGATGGAGCACGTTTGGGAGTGCGCAGCATGGCGGATGGAGTACGTTTGGGAGTGCGCAGCATGGCGGATGGAGCACGTTTGGGAGTGCGCAGCATGGCGGATGGAGCACGTTTGGGAGTGCGCAGCATGGCGGATGCAGCACGATGGCGAGTGCGGAGTATGGCGGATGGAGCATGTTTGGGAGTGCGCAGCATGGCGGATGGACCACGTTTGGGAGTGCGCAGCATGGCGGATGGAGCACGTTTGAGAGTGCGCAGCATGGGAGATGGAGCACGATGGGGGGTGCGCAGCATAGGGGATGGAGCACGATAGGGAGTGCACTGCATGGGGATGGAGCACGATGGGGAGTGCCCAGCATGGCGGATGGAGCACGTTTGGAAGTGCGCAGCATGGCGGATGGAGCACGTTTGGGAGTGCGCGGCATGGCGGATGGAGCACGTTTGGGAGTGCGCAGCATGGATGATGGAGCACGATGGGGGGTGCGCAGCATAGGGGATAGAGCACGATGGGGAGTGCGCTGCATGGGGCATGGAGCACGATGGGGAGTGTGGAGTATGGCGGATGGAGCACGTTTGGGAGTGCGCAGCATGGTGGATGGAGCACATTTGGGAGTGCGCAGCATGGCGGATGGAGCACGTTTAGGAGTGCGCAGCATAGGAGATGGAGCACGATGGGGAGTGCGCAGCGTGGCGGATGGAGCACGATGGGGAGTGCGCAGCATAGGGAATGGAGCACGATGGGGAGTGCGCAGCATGGCGGATGGATCACGTTTGGGAGTGCGCAGCATGGCGGATGGAGCACGTTTGGGAGTGCGCAGGATGGGAGATGTAGCACGATGGGGGGTGCGCAGCATAGGGGATGGAGCACGATGGAGAGTGCACACCTCCCCCCAACACACACACACGCGCGCGCGCGCACTGCACAACACACCACACACACACACTGGAAACCACAAACAACTGCCCTACACAGACACCCACACACAGACAACGCTGCACACACAAATATACGCACATACCGCACATATATATAACAAAAATCATACATGAACTACACAATACGTAAATTCTAGAATACCCGATGCGTAGAATCGGGCCACCTTCTAGTATATATATATATATATATATATATATATATATATATATATATATATATATATAAATATATATATATGAATGAATGGATATTGGTGCTTTTCAGTCTCCTGATGGTAAAAGGGAGTCAATTCTCTGTTATCCTTTTTTCGCCTTTTCCAGACGTGCAGAAGTTAATGATCGGTTTTTGACCCCTTGTAAGTTATAACTTTTAATCACACCACCTCCTTTATCTTTTTAAGCCCACAGAGCCAATCAGAATTATAAAAATCCCGGGCCGGTTTCCAGTGAGAGTCGTACGACAGAGTTCTGGCTCGGGTTCTCTTGGCTGCTGGCATTCTCATTTTATTGCACTGACCTGGCCTTTGGTCTGTGATAAACACTGATTTGTCTCTGGCAATTCACATTAACCACTCATTTGCCAGAGGATAGTATAGCACAGGAGGCCGAAATTGTGGGACACGTCCCTTGTATATCATCTTTCCATCTACAGTCATCCGCTAAAGGCGATAGTAAGACCGATCAGATGCTGATGTCATGATTATAATGTGCTCGTCACATATTTAGATAGCGAACACCAGGTAAAATATTATAGATCTTATCATATAAATAGTACAACTAATTATGTCTAGAGCAATTACCCATACAATCCAATTATCCCTAAAGGGGATGGGCAAGAGAAGGGAGTGAATATTCATTTTCCATTAGCACATCTAATCACTGACAGCGGCACAGAGGGGTGGGTGGGAGAAGGGGGTGAATATTCACTTTCCATTAACACATCTAATCACTGACACCAGCACAGAGGGGTGGGCGGGAGAAGGGGGGGAATATTCACTTTCCATTAACACATCTAATCACTGACACCAGCACAGAGGGGTGGGCGGGAGAAGGGGGTGAATATTCACTTTCCATTATCACATCTAATCACTGACACCAGCACAGAGGGGTGGGCGGGAGAAGGGGGGGAATATTCACTTTCCATTAACACATCTAATCACTGACAGCGGCACAGAGGGGTGGGTGGGAGAAGGGGGTGAATATTCACTTTCCATTAACACATCTAATCACTGACACCAGCACAGAGGGGTGGGCGGGAGAAGGGGGTGAATATTCACTTTCCATTAACACATCTAATCACTGACAGCGGCACAGAGGGGTGGGCGGGAGAAGGGGGTGAATATTCACTTTCCATTAACACATCTAATCACTGACACCAGCACAGAGGGGTGGGCGGGAGAAGGGGGTGAATATTCACTTTCCATTAGCACATCTAATCACTGACAGCGGCACAGAGGGGTGGGCGGGAGAAGGGGGTGAATATTCACTTTCCATTAACACATCTAATCACTGACACCAGCACAGAGGGGTGGGCGGGAGAAGAGGGTGAATATTCACTTTCCATTAACACATCTAATCACTGACAGCGGCACAGAGGGGTGGGCGGGAGAAGGGGGTGAATATTCACTTTCCATTAACACATCTAATCACTGACACCAGCACAGAGGGGTGGGCGGGAGAAGGGGGTGAATATTCACTTTCCATTAACACATCTAATCACTGACACCAGCACAGAGGGGTGGGCAGGAGAAGGGGGTGAATATTCACTTTCCATTAGCACATCTAATCACTGACAGCGGCACAGAGGGGTGGGCGAGAGAAGGGGGTGAATATTCACTTTCCATTAACACATCTAATCACTGACACCAGCACAGAGGGGTGGGCAGGAGAAGGGGGTGAATATTCACTTTCCATTAACACACGTTCCAATCACTAACGTCAGTACAGAAGGGTGGGAGGGAAGGGGTGAATATTCATTTTCCATTAACATACATTCCAATCACTGACACCGGCGCACCTAATAGGCCTAGAGAAAGAGCTTCTCGAGCTGTTGAAGGCTCAAGAAGCTCTTTCTCTAGGCCTATCACGTGCACCGGTGTCCGTGATTGGAATGTGTGTTAATGGCAAATATTTACCTCCTTCTCCCACTCATCCCTCTGTGTCGGTGTCAGTGATTAGAACGTGTATTAATAGCAAATTAATATTCACCCACTTCTCTCGTCTATTCCTCTGTGCCGGTGTCACTGTTTGGAACTTGTGTTAATGGAAAATTAATATTTACCCCCCTCTCCCACCCATCCCCTCTGTGCCGTTGGCAGTGATTGAAACGTGTGTTAGCACCAAATGAATATTCACACACCTTCTCCTGCCAATCGCTGTGTATCAGTGTCAGTGATTGGAACGTGTGTTAGTACCGAATGAATATTCACCTCCTTCTCCCGCCCATCCCTCTCTGTCGGTGTCAGTGATTAGAACGTGTATTAATAGCAAATGAAAATTCACCCACTTCTCTCGTCTATTCCTCTGTGCTGGTGTCACTGATTGGAACGTGTGTTAATAGAAAATTAATATTTACCCCCTTCTCCCACCCATCCCTCTGTGCCCGTGTCAGTGATTGGAACGTGTGTTAGTACCAAATTAATATTCATCTCCTTCTCTTGTCCATCCCGCTGTGTCGGTGTCAGTGTTTGAAACGTGTGTTAGTACCAAATGAATATTCACCCACTTCTCTTGTCCATCCCTCTGTGCTGGTGTCACTGATTGGAACGTGTGTTGGTACCAAATGAATATTCACCTCCTTCTCTTTTCCATCCCTCTGTGCCGGTGTCAGAGATTGGAACGTGTGTTAATGGCAAATGAATATTCACCCCCTTCTCCCGCCCATCCCTCTGTACCGGTGTCACTGATTGGAAAGGATTTTAGTGCCAAATGAATATTCACCCCCTTCTCCCGCCCTTCCCCCTGTACCGGTGTCACTGATTGGAAAGGATTTTAGTGCCAAATGAATATTCACCCCCTTCTCCCGCCCTTCCCCCTGTACCGGTGTCACTGATTGGAAAGTGTATCAGTGCCAAATGAATATTCACCCCCTTCTCCTGAACCATCTTCTTAGTTGATTTGTGACAGAATCAAAGTTGAGCTCTAGTTTTGTCATACATTATTATAGAACAGGTTGAGGAGAAAAGAAAGTCCAGAGGACAATCACTTTAACACATAAAGAGTAAAATATAGCGAAGAGGTGTAGAGTGGAGCAAAGCGGTAGTTCAGAGTGAGGGATAGACTCCGGACGCCCCAGCACACTTTTACCTGGTCCTAGCATGGTGTGTGGACTTTGGCTGTGTGGGCTGTGACCCATGTAGGCTGTATACTGCCGGTGACGTCGGCTGGCCAGGGCACGCACAAGGAGACCAACTGTTCACTTTAAGCCAGAACTCTACTGGACGGGTCATTGTCGGTCACAGCTTTACACTCCAGATAGTGGCACATATCTTACAGAACGTTCTATATATTTTTCACTTTCCATTAACAGACACAATTCAACTTCCCTGTGAGTTGCATCCAATCTAATTGGGCCGGTGAGTCCCAGTGCAATCCAGTCCAGTGTTATAGCATGCACCATCACAATCCCCTTCCCTTCCTGTTGTCCCATGTCTGATATCCTCAGGGAGTCCCATAATGACCGGAGTAAAGCTTTGCACACCCGGACGTCTATTGGAACACTGGTATGTTAGTTGACTATGTAGAGGTTAACCTGGTACCTTGATGGACCCTAACCCCAGTAGAAATCACCCGGTACGTTAACGGTTAAGGGTACTGGATGTTAGGGTTCTGTCCTCTGGCTCCCATAGTCTGGATCCACTCCGTCCAAGTATCGGTCTCTAGTTACTTGAGATTAACACTATCTTGCCTTCTGTTTTCTTTGCTCCCTTGCCACAAAGCACCCACTGTATGAGACCTTCACGACCGGCCAACTAAACGTCTGTCACGTTCGCTCACTAGGCCTTCTCTGACTCCTTTCAGAATGACCCATCCTTTCCCTGTCGGCTGACCTTTCCCAGGGTGAGCTATACCCAACACGTAACTGTTTCTGCCCCTGCGGTCTGTTGCTGGGCAGACTTAACCTTTCACCTATTTAACATTCTCATATAAATACTATACATTTCACATTCACTACATTAGTTTATACCTTAGATGAGTACACATGCATTACATTATACAGAAATATAATACATCACAATACAATACATTACACTTCACATGACACAGTATGTACAAAAGTCACATTACACAATACAATGACGCGATTGGTCTCTTCAGGGGCAGGAATGTGACCACTATTGTCCACCAATTTACAGAGGCATGTGGAATACTCAAAATATAGGGACAACAGTGTAAATCTATCCACTCCTGTCTTTTCCCCCATTACAAGCTTGATTCCTGCAAATGTAACCACTTCAGTTCTCCTAAAAATGTACTATAATTTAGGGCTGTTAATACCTGTATTTAGAGAACATATTTGCTCTTTTATTTTTGTATGTAAAAGGCAGATTATGTAGTAAAATCCTCATGGGCAAAACATTACATATACCAAAAAAATAATCACTTTTACATGTGCTAAAATCATGTACAGCACGACCAAACCTTAATATCTGATCTCTCCTCATACGTACGCAGCAGGAACAATTTCTGTATCTGTAATTACCAAAATGAATAGTGTCATTTAATCAAGTTTTTGGTTTTTTTATGAATGATTAGTTGATTTTTAGCCATAAAAAATATATATAACCCCTGTAGAGTACAAATAAATGAATATTTCTACAATTATGTTCTATAACATAACCACGGTGGCTCAGTGGTTAGCACTGCAGTCTTGCAGCTGTGTCGCCCTGGGCAAGCCAGGGGACACGGGTCACAACACCACCACACCCCACATTCCAGGTAGGCACATCTGCTAACCAGAAATCCTTGTTGCCTTCCTCCAGGAGTTTGTGATGCACACCAGGGGGTGGGCCAGGCGGTTGGCTCCGCCCACCGAGGAGCTCACAACTCTGGAGGCAGGAAGTTCCAGGCAGTCGAGTCAGGGAGGAGGAAGTGGAAGGAGTGAAGTGAAGCCCAGGCAGGGCAAGTGTGAGGAGCTAAGTGAAAGTGAAGGAAGGAAAGCAGTAAAGGAGGAAAAGCAAGTAGAGTGACAGAAGAGAAAGACAGCCTGAAGGGCCCAGCTTTGTGAGGGCCAGAACAGCAAGGTCAGCAACGGCGGTGACTGTTTGGAGGGGGACCGTTTGGAAGTTCCTGGAAGGACCCCGTTGGCTGTGTGCCCGGTGGTCTGGAGCAGTGTTCCGAAGGACAGTCAGCACCAGGGCAGGGGCCTCTCGGACCCCGGCAAGGCTAGGAGTCGCCAAATTTGCCAAATCCGTCAGTGACGGGGACGCAGATCCCCCAACAACCAAGTCCCGAATGACGGCAACAGCCCGACCATTACCGGGGAGACACCGCCACCGCCAAGGCACCAGTTTCCCCAGGGCCAGCGCCTGCGGGCAAAGTGTAGAGCTCCTCCGGCCCAGATTGCAGTCGGGGAGCGGGTAACCGGAGGGAATCCACCGCTACCATCAGACAACATAGGTGCAAGGAAGAGAAACGTCACCGTTACCTACCGGGAGTGCAGGTGCAGCCGTCTGTGGGACCGTCCTACCAGCCGTTGGTTTACCGTACAAACTGTGTCCGTGTGTCAGGCTGAGTGAGTACCAGAGTGCCGCAAGGCACAGCGCTGCCCCCGCGTCCCTGCGCCCTCCAGGCCCTACAGGCCCCGGGATCACCAACCCCTACCCACGGAGGGGCAACACAACACCTGGCTGCTCCGCATCACCATCCCCGGGACCCCCACACTGAGCAGCGGTGGTGCAATCACCACAACCGTGGGTGGCGTCACGAACTATAACAATCCCCATCCACCCAACAAACATCATTACCCCTTTCACTCACGGGCGAGGAGTGTCGCTCGAGACACCCCGGGATCCGGCCCACCGCTCGAGCCACCAAGGAGCAGCTGCCGGACCCGAGCAGAAGGGGTGAGCGCGGTGTGCTGACACCCTCCTCCCCGCCCGCGACACAGCCCTGGGGTCCTGGGTTCAAATCCTACCAAGGACAACATCTGCAAGGAGTTTGTATGTTCTCCCCGTGTTTGCGTGGGTTTTCTCCGGGTTCTCCGGTTTCCTCCCACAATCCAAAAACATACTGATAGGGACTTTTGATTGTGAGCCCCAATGGGGACAGCGTTGTATGTAAATGTATGTAAAACGCTATAGAATTAATAACGCTATATAAATGACTAAATATTATTAGTATATTATATTGACTTACTATTACTCTAGGTCAATGGCAGATTTTGCTTATGTGGCATACAGACAAAGTAGCTGCCAGTCATGTGGTTTAATGGCAACAAAATTAATTATGATGAGCTTCGCATGGCCTACCATGGGCTTCGGATGGGCTATGATAGTCTTCGGATGGGCTATGATGTGCTTCGGATGGGCTATGATGGGCTTCGGATGGGCTATGATGTGCTTCAGATGGGCTATGATGTGCTTTGGATGGGCTATGATGGGCTATGATGGGCTTCAGATGGGCTATGATGGGCTTCAGATGGGCTATGATAGGCTTCGGATGGACTATGATGGGCTTTGGATGGGCTATGATTCGGATGGGCTATAATGGGCTTTGGATTGTCTATGCTGGGCTTTGGATGAGCTGTGATGGGCTTCAGATAAGCTTTGATGGTCTTTGGATGGGCCATGATGGGCTTTGGATGGGCTATGGTGGGCTTTGGAATGGCTATTATGGGCTTTGGATGGACTATTATGGGTTTTGGATGGGCTATTATGGGTTTTGGATGGGCTATGATGGACTTCAGATGAGCTATGATGCCTTTGGATAAGCTATGATGGCCTTTAGATGAGCTACAATGGCCTTTTGGATGAGCTACGATGGGAGTCGGATGACCTTCAGATGGGCTTTGGATGAGCTGTGATTGACTTTGGATAAGCTGTGACGGTCTTCGGATGGGCCATGATTGGCTTTGAATGGGCCATGATGGGCTTTGGATGAGCCATGGTGGGGTTTGGATGGGCTAATATGGGTTTTGGAGGGGCTATTATGGGTTTTGGAGGGGCTATTATGGGTTTTAGATGGGCTATGATGGCCTTTGGATGAGCTATGATGGCCTTTGGATGAGCTACGATGGGAGTCGGGTAAGATATGATGGGCTTCGGAAGAGATTTGATGGGCTACAGAAGGGTTATGATGGGCTTCAGATGGGCTATGATGTGCTTCAGATGGTCTATGATGGGTTTTGGATGGGTTAAGATTGGCTTTAGATCAGCTACGATGTGCTATGATGGGCTTCAAATGAACTTTGGATGGGCTATGATAGGCTTCAGATGAATTATGATGGGATTTGGATGAGAGACGATCGGCTTTGGATGAGATTTGATGGGCTTTAGATGGGTTCCAATGGGATTCAGATGGGCTACACTACACTTCAGATGTGCCACAATGGGCTTCAGCATTGGATGATGGATACATTCGTAAGTTCTGTAATGACTTTTGACTGTAAATAGTGAACATTGGTTATAAGATTCTTATTTCATTAATAGAAATCAGTGATGTCCCAAAAAAAGTGAGTAATGTAGAGCAGTGAAATCCGACATTATATCGATCAGCACCAAAACAGTATAATAAACTGTTGGAAAACTAGAAATTAGTTTTTTTAAAAGTGATCTAAAAAGAAAAATTCCCGGTAAGACTGTATATAGATTCGATACAGTCCCCGCTAAGTAGTGAAGACCCCAACTACTCTTATCTACACGTTACCAAAAGTTTCTGAGCTGAAATGAATATTCTAGAATGTATAATCTTCAGCGCGTCAATTCTTAGAATTCATTGCGGATTTCATCCTTTGTAATACATAAAACCACAGTAAGCCTGTGCTCTCGACCCGCTCATATAATTTAATTTCCTCCTTATAATAAAAAAAAAATTCAAAGTCCATAAAATAAAATAAAGTTGGCTGCTACTTTCCGGTCTGTGCCACAGAACTTCATTTAAGGGTTTAATTCGACCCCCTGTCCCCCATTGTTTCCTCTGAGCGCTTTATAGAAGTTCTGCAAGAGCTTCGGTTTCAGTAAACTCCTCCAGCGGCCAAGTGTAATTGTATAGATAACGCCAGGACCGGTGACCTCATCACGATATTTGGCGTCCCCCAGCTTGGACGGATCTTTTTGAGAACTGGTGTGTCTCGGTGAAGTGCACAACACACGCAAATAAATCATTAGCCTTGTTTAGGCCGTTCACATTGTCATCATTACCTTGACATTTAGTGCAAATGTTAATCTGAATCTGGCCGGAGCGGTTTGTTTAGGAGAAAGCGCTGATTTATACGCAATGTATGGCAAACGACTCACAAACGACCAAGCCTTGCCAAAACGGACTCCAAAAACGAAATCTGCTTCTCATCAGATGCTGCAGTTTCCCGTCACTCTGGTGCGCAGCCCCCTCGCCCTAAGCAGCTTCTAAGGATCCAAGGGTCCCCTATGGAGTCACTCTGCTGGATACTGTCATATCTTCACCTTGCTCTAGTGCCAAAAATCTATGCAACGGTTCAAAGGCTATTGGAGGCTGAAGGGGGTCGTTAATTATCTCTAGTAGCCGGCTCCATATATTTGATATAAATGTCTAAACATCACAGATTTGATGTGTATGAAACCATAGGTGTCCACGTTTTTATAGGACAGAGGTGCAACTTATTATTTCTTTTTATACCTATTATTTTGTGCTTATGGTATTTTAAGCAATTTATCTACAACGGAGAACAGAGATCATCACTAATCACATTAATTCAGTAATGTTGTCATCGACCAAATGCAGTCAGCATAATTTGCAGATAAAGAAATACTGTTACACACTTGTCCTGGATCAGGGTTTCACTTCATTCACCTTGGTCTGCTGGACTCTGTTCGGTTGCTTTGCAGGTGGCCCAGAGTGCTCCGATGTCATCATCTGTCTAGGCCTATATAAGGTTTACCAAGACACACACCCGTGTGTAGGTAATAAATCTTTTAGTGCTTCTGAGTCCTGTCTGCCTGCGGTTTCCAGTACTTCTGCTACTGGACTCCTCTCTGTCTGCAGCTTCCAGTACCTCCACTACCGGTCTCCTGTCTACCTTCGCCTTCCAGTACCTCCTGCATTCTCCTGACTGCCTGCAGCCTCCATTACCTCTTATATCTGCTTACTAGCATTAGAATCTTTGCAACAAGTATCCTGTCTGCTTGCAGCTGACAGTACCCCGCTACCTGCTTCCCAGCTTCCAGTTCCTCTGCAACTGGTCTCCTGTCTGCCTGAGAGTTCCAATACCTCTGCTACCTGCTTCCCAGCTTCCAGTTCCTCTGCAACTGGTTTCCTTTCTGCCTGAGAGTTCCAATACCTCAGCTACCTGCTTCCTGGTCGCCTGTCTGCATGCGGCTTCCTGTAACTCTGTTATCAGCTTCCAGTACTTCTGCTAGTAGTCTCCTGTCTGACTGAGGATTTCAATACCTCTGCTACCTGGTCACCTATCTGCCTGCAGCATCCAGTACCTCTTCTACCTGCTTCTTGGCCTCCTGTCTGCTTGCGGCTTTCAGTACCTCTGCTACCTGCTTCCTGGTCTCCTAGCCGCCTGCAGCATCCAGTACCTCTGCTACTTGCTTCTTAATTTACTGTTTGCTTGCGGCTTCCAGAACCTCTGCAGCCTGCTTCCTGGTCTCCTGTCTGCTTGCAGCTTCCAGTATCTCTGCTACCTGCTTCCTGGTCTCCTGTCTGCTTGCGGGTTCCAGTACCTCTGCTACCTGCTTCCTGGTCTCCTGTCTGCTTGCAACTTCTAGAATCTCTGCTACCTCCTTCCTGGTCTCCAGTCTGCTTGTGGCTTCCAGTTCCTCTGCTACCTGCTTCCTGGTCTCCAGTCTTCTTGTGGCTTCCAGTACCTCTGTTACTCTGCAACTGGTCTCCTGTCTGCCTGCTGCTTCCAGTACCTCTGATACTTGCTTTTTGGTGTTCTGTCTGCCTGCGGCCTTCAGAACCTCGGCTACCTATTTCCTGCAGGCCTTGCTTGCATAGTGCACCAATAGTCGTTGCCCACATGTCCACTCACACCTTGGGCTTGGAGAATTCACCTTACCGGGTGAGCATAACAAATACATTCATCACCTATCCACAGTGACCCCAACTGATCTCAGCAACATGGGTGTCATGATCTGTGATAATTGGAGCTGTATTGCGCATGTGTAACTTCCTCTCCATTCACTGTCGCCATCAGCCCTATAAAAAACAATGAACAAGACAGCTTCAATAACGCAAAGAGCGTTGGGCATTGTTCTCATAATCAGTTGGGGTCCCAGCAGTTGAACTTCCATTTGATCATACAGTTATGGGGTAGGGTTATGTTTGCCACCTCTGTACCTCCTATAGGAAGTATTGTGTTTATTTATCGCCTTCGATAGCGAGGTCTTATCCACCGGATAAATCTGTTATGGTAGATGCAGTTCCAGCTTGTGAGACCTGCACTTATTTCCAGAACGAGAATCCCCAACCCCTGTCTTCCTTGGTAGGGTGGTCGTCCATTTGCCGCATCCAGCGTTGTTGGATAATGCCTTTTAGTTTTGTTGGGTAATCTATTTTCACCATCATCACAAGACAATAAAAATAAACAGTAAAATCTGAAAGAGGAACCTTCAACCACTTTCTGTGATTGACTCAAACTGCTGATTCACATCCATGCAAAGTCAATTTTTCCATTGCAGAAGCAGCAACTTAACGGTCAGGGACGGGCGTGCACCAAGAAGAGTTCTCTAGAGTTCTTCTCCTCCAGAGCAGCTTTTTTTTTTTGTAAGGGTTAAGTGAATTTCATATAGACCAAAGGTAAAAGATAGTTGATCTTTTGACCTTCTTCATGTCCAACAAGTGGAAACCAGTGATTGCAGGAGCAATTAATGTGTCATTGGGTATGCACTAACGGACCAGGGGTTCCTAAATTGGCCCTCATACTCGAAATCCCTTATCTTGGAGGTAAGCTTAAAGGTAGCCAGGTCCGAGCCCCCAGCATGACCCTGACTCCTGTCTGAGCCTTGATCTTACTCCCCCCCCACCCCACCCACTTCTCAGGAGTGACACGGAAACCTAGTAACCAAACCCATAGAAACGTCACTGACAAGGGGGAACGAAACCTTGTACACACTGCACTCAAACACAAAGAAGAGACTATGTGTACAGAGGAATAAAGAAAAAGGTAAAGAATGAACTCACAACAGGGGAGCGTTCATATCATGCAGAATAGCAACTGTAGTTCACCATGAACTGGACAACCACTGAGACCGGGATCGCTGGAGCTACGCTGAAGCGATCTTCGGCGATATCCTACTACATCCCCAGCCTTCAATAGGAAGAGACCAGCTGTGGATGGTAATCAGTAACCTTGCACACTGCTCCAAAAAGGATTCACTGCTGCACGGCTGGAAGCAGTGAAACAACTCAGCCGACACCCAGCTGAGCTGAGCACTTAAGAGAGACCAAGTTTCCTGTCGGACTTTGCAACATGAACAGAGTCAGACACCGTAGTAGTAATCCGGGTGTGCAGATCCGGACACCGCATGACACAATGAAAGTCATCTTAGTCTAATGCTATATGGAGGCACGTGTCGTGCAAATGAAGGTTGAATTTCATCTCAACTGTCGTCTAAACTTTTAATTGGGGTCATGTTTGGATTTCTGGAAGCAAATCCACAAGTTACACTCAACATTGCCCACTTAGACCTCAATGTAAGTCACGTCCGACTTATGACTCAGTCATATGTAACTTGCCGGCTATTTGGCTGTTTTTTTCGTTCTACCGGCCAAGTCATAGCAAGTTGCAGACAAGTCACTCAAAAGTTTTTGGTTGCACAACCTGGCTAGAGATTGTTCTTGTGCAAAATGTGGCCCTGTGTAGCCTCAGCCCTAGAAAGACCTGTATATAGCAATGGGTGCATCATGGTAGTGACATCCAACTAGGTCTTATTTGCCTTATTGGATGTAACGGTCTCAAACCAAAATGTTTTTTTGTTACCAAGGAATTTGAACTAATGGAGGCAGAGCAAGATGGCACTTTCTCAGGATATGGAACACTCTCCAGTCCAGTGGCTTTGACATACAAGTGCATCTCAATAAATTGGAATATCATCAAACAGTTAATTTATTTCAGTAATTCAATTGAAAAAGGGAAACACATAAATTATATAGAGTCATTACACACAGAGGGATCTATTCCTATATATTACAGTCATATGAAAAAGTTTGGGCACCCCTATTAATGTTAACCTTTTTTCTTTATAACAATTTGGGTTTTTGCTATTTCAGTTTCATATATCTAATAACTGATGGACTGAGTAATATTTCTGGATTGAAACTAGGTTTATTGTACTAACAGAAAATGTGCAATCCGCATTTAAACAAAATTTGACCGGTGCAAAAGTATGGGCACCCTTATCAATTTCTTGATTTGAACCCTCCTAACTACTTTTTACTGACTTACTAAAGCACTAAATTGGTTTTGTAACCTCATTGAGCTTTGACCTTTTATAGGCAGGTGTATCCAATCATGAGAAAAGGTATTTAAGGTGGCCACTTGCAAGTTGTTCTCCTATTTGAATCTCCTATGAAGAGTGGCATCATGGGCTCCTCAAAACAACTCTCAAATGATCTGAAAACAAAGATTATTCAGCATAGTTGTTCAGGGGAAGGTACAAAAAGTTGTCTCAGAGATTTAAACTGTCAGTTTCCACTGTGAGGAACATAGTAAGGAAATGGAAGAACACAGGTACAGTTCTTGTTAAGCCCAGAAGTGGCAGGCCAAGAAAAATATCAGAAAGGCAGAGAAGAAGAATGGTGAGATCAGTCAAGGACAATCCACAGGCCACCTCCAAAGACCTGCAGCATCATCTTGCTGCAGATGGTGTCAATCTGCATCGGTCAACAATACAGCGCACGTTGCACAAGGAGAAGCTGTATGGGAGAGTGATGCGAAAGAAGCCGATTCTGCAAGCACGCCACAAACCGAGTCGCCTGAGGTATGCAAAAGCACATTTGGACAAGCCAGTTACATTTTGGAAGAAGGTCCTGTGGACTCATGAAACAAAGATTGAGTTGTTTGGTCATACAAAAAGGCGTTATGCATGGAGGCAAAATAATACGGCATTCCAAGAAAAGCACTTGCTACCCACAGTAAAATTTGGTGGAGGTTCCATCATGCTTTGGGGCTGTGTGGCCAATTCCGGCATCGGGAATCTTGTTAAAGTTGAGGGTCGCATGGATTCAACTCAGTATCAGCAGATTCTTGACAATAATGTGCAAGAATCAGTGACGAAGTTGAAGTTACGCAGGGAATGGATATTTCAACAAGACAGTGATCCAAAACACCGCTCCAAATCTACTCAGGCATTCATGTAGAGGAACAATTACAATGTTCTGGAATGGCCATCCCAGTCCCCAGACCTGAATATCATTGAACATCTGTGGGATGATGTGAAGCGGCTGTCCATGCTCGGCGACCATCAAACTTAACTGAACTGGAATTGTTTTGTAAACAGGAATGGTCAAATCTACCTTCATCCAGGATCCAGGAACTCATTAAAAGCTACAGGAAGCCACTAGAGGCTGTGATTTCTGCAAAAGGAGGATCTACAAAATATTAATGTCACTTTTATGTTGAGGTGCCCATACTTTTGCACCGGTCAAATTTTGTTTAAATGCTGATTGCACATTTTCTGTTAGTACAATAAACCTCATTTCAATCCAAATTGTTGTAAAGAAAAAAGGTTAACATTAATAGGGGTGCCCAAACTTTTTCATATGACTGTATATAGAGTCATTACACACAGAGGGATCTATTCCTATATATTATATAGTCATTACACACAGAGGGATCTATTTCATGTGTTTATTGTATATACTGCTCAAAAAAATAAAGGGAACACTTAAACAAGGATTTTATATTTTGGTGTTCCCCTTTTTTTTTGCACAGTATATTATGTAGAGTCATTACACACAGTGATCTATTTCTATATATTATATACAGTCATTACACACAGAGGGATCTATTTCAAGTGTTTATTTCTGTTAATGTTGATGATTATGGCTTACATCAAATGAAAACCCAAAAGTCATTATCTCAGAAAATTAGAATAATTACCACAAAACACCTGCAAAGGCTTCCTAGGCGTTAAAAAAAAACAAAAAACAAAACTTCCCTTAGGCTGCTTTCACACATCCGGCTTTTGCAATGCGGCACAATCCGGCACTTTGCAGGAAAACCGCAACCAGTTTTTTTTGCTGCCGGTTGCGTTTTTCCTGCATAGACTTTAATTAATGCCGCATTGTGCCGCATGGGCTTGCGTTCGGTCCGGTTTTTGCCGCATGCGGCAGATTTAGCCGATGCGGCGGCCGGATGGAACGTTCCCTGGCACGTTTTTTGCTCTGGCAAAAAAAAACCGCATCGCGCCGCATCCTCCCGATGCGGCGCTTTTCCCAATGCATCCCTATGGATGCCGGATGCGGCGCGATGTGGCAAAAACCGCATCCGGCCGCCGCATGCGGTTTTTGCCACTGCGCATGCTCAGTAGCATGCCGCAAGCGGCAAAAACCGGACCGGCCGCATGTAAAAAACTTATGCAAAGGATGCGGTGTTTTCACCGCATCCGTTGCATAGGCTTCACAGCCGGATTGAGCCGCACTGCTCAAACCGGATGTGTGAAAGCAGCCTTAGTCTGGTTCAGTAGCCTACACAATCATAGGGAAGACTGCTGACTTGACAGATGTTCAGAAGACAGTCATTGACACACTCCACAAGGAGGGTGAGCCACAAAAGCTCATTGCTAAAGAAACTGGCTGTTCAGAGTGCTGTATCCAAGCATCTTACAGGAAAGTTGAGTGGAAGTAATAAAAAGTGTGGTAGAAAAAGGTGCACAAGCAACCGGGACAACCACAGTGTAACATCATTTTCTTGTTACACTGTTTGTGACACAGTTGGTCTTATATAATATTGTAATTTTCTGAGATAATGACATTTGAGTTTTCATTGGTTGTAAGCTATAATTATTATCCTATCAAGGCTGCGGTTATCCCGGTTGCTTGTGCACCTTTTTCTACCACACTTTTTCCTACCTCTCAACCCTCCATTAATATGCTTGTATACAGCACTTTGTGAACAGCCAGTTTCTTTAGCAATGACCTTTTGCGGCTTACCCTCCTTGTGGAGTGTGTCAATGACTGCCTTCTGAACATCCCTGGAAAGAGACAGCCCTGGAAAGAGACAGCCCTGGAAAGAGACAGCCCTGGAAAGAGACAGCCCTGGAAAGAGACAGACGTGCAAAGAGACAGCCCTGGAACTTGGAAGGAGACAGAGAGAGACAGACAGAAACTCGAAGAGAGATAGTTACTATCCCGGGCAACGCCCGGGTACTACAGCTAGTATAATATATAGGAATAGATCCCTTTGTGTGTAATGACGCTATATAATATATAGGAATAAATCCCTCTGTGTGTAATGACTCTATAAAATATATAGAAATATATCCCTCTGTGTGCAATGGCTATATAATATATAGGAATAGATCCCTCTGTGTGTAATGACTCTATATAATATATAGGAATAGATCCCTCTGTGTGTAATGACTCTATATAATATATGCGTTTCCCTTTTTGTATTGAATTACTGAAATAAATGAACTTTTTCATGATATTATAATTTATTGAGATGCACTTAGGCGGGCTTTGCACACTACGACATCGCAGCCCGATGCTGCGATGCCGAGTGCGATAGTGCCCGCCCCCGTCGCAGCAGCGATATGTGGTGATAGCTGGCGTAGCGAAAGTTATCGCTACGCCAGCTTCACACACACACTCACCTGCCGTGCGACGTCCCTGTGGCCGGCGACCCGCCTCCTTGTTAAGGGGGCGGGTCGTGCGGCGTCACTGCGACGTCACACGGCAGGCGGCCAATCAGAGCGGAGGGGCGGAGATGAGCAGGATGTCAACATCCTGCCCACCTCCTTCCTTCCGCATATCCTACGGAAGCCGCAGTGAGGCCGGTAGGAGACGTTCCTCGCTCCTGCGACTTCACACACAGCGATGTGTGCAGCCGCAGGAGCGAGGAACAACATCGGACCGTCGCGTCAGCGTAATCATGGATTACGCCGACGCTGCACCGATGATACGATTACGACGCTTTTGCGCTCGTTAATCGTATCATCCAGCCTTTACACACTGCGATGTCGCATGCGATGCCGGAAGTGCGTCATTTTCAATTTGACCCCACCGACATCGCACCTGCGATGTCGCAGTGTGCAAAGTGCCCCTTAGTGTATGTTGCCAATCCAAATACAACCCAAGATGCCAAACAATCATCATATTGACTGAAAGTATCTGCCATCATATTTCACCAGGGATTGTGTAAAGCTGGGACTTGGGCTCAGTTGTGCTTGGAATTTTGGGTACTTCCGTCATTACGAAGTGCGGGGAGGTTGGGGGGAAAAAAAACTCCAACAAGTTTCCCAAGGGTTATTCCCTTCTTTAAAACTGATGGCATTATGCTGGTATATGTCATCAGTTTTAATCAATGGGTGTCTGACATCTGAAAACCACATCTGATTTACTCCCATCACATCTTCCCATGAGGCTGTGACGCAGATCTCGGCACGGCCAGGTGACCGGTGGCGCAACTTCACTGAGGAAGACCCTATTGGGTGTTAGACATTGCCCCCCCCCATCAAAAGTCATGACATTTTGTAGCGCGCCACGAAAAAAGGGATTTTTCTTCGGGGATAAAGGAGCATATATATATATATATATATATACTAGAAGGTGGCCGGATTCTACGCATCGGGTATTCTAGAATTTACGTATTGTTAGGAAACAAGATAGGACACCCAGGACCACTTTATACATGATAGAGAAACATATGGTCACCCTCAAAAGGACAATATAGAATACTAAGAGAACTAGGAGGGAATGAATGACCAGTATCATAAGTTTGAAAGGGAGTCAATTCAAACGAGGACAGTTCAAGTATAACAATACAATCTTTATTAGATATAAAAAGCAGGTATTAAAAGGACTTGAACAATAATCCAAAGTTGTAGATTATAAATAGAGACAGGAGGTAGAGGAAAAGTTCAGAGCAAAAGGCTGTTCAGGTCTGAGCCATCACCATGGGGGATAGAAAGTAAAGGCTCAATCCCGGCATGTACAAATTTGGTATTATAATCCTAGTGGAGGAAAACATGCCGGTTATTAAGAGAAGCATAGTTACTTACCCATGGTGAAGTCAGACCAACAGCCACCGCACCCCACTTTACGTATTGTGTAGTTAATGTATGATTTTTGTTATATATATATATATATATATATAGATGTTGTTGTGTGTAGTTACAAAGTGTTTGTGTAGGGGCTGTACATGTTCTGGGTGTTGTCTGGGTGTGGCGGGGGGTGAGAGCGGTGTTGTATGTGTGTTGCGTGTGTTGCGTTGTTTGTGGAGCGCTGTGTGTCTATAGCGTTGTGTGTGTTGCGCGGTTTGTGTGGGTGTGGTGTGTTTTGGGGGAGGTATGTTTTGTGCAATGTGTGTGTGTTGCGTGGTATGTGCGTATATTTATGTATGCCGCGGTGTTTGTGTGTTGGGTGTTGTGTGTGTGCAGCGTTGTCTGTGTGTGTGGGTGTCTGTGTACGGCGGTGTTTGTGGTTCCCAGTGTGTGTGTGGTGTTGTGTGTGTGTGTGTGTGTGTGTGTGTGTTTGGGGGGAGGTGTGCACCTCCCATCGTGCTCCATCCCCCATGCTGCGCACCCCCCATCGTGCTCCATCCGCCATGCTGCGCACTCCCAAACGTGCTCCATCCGCCATGCTGCGCACTCCCAAACGTGCTCCATCCGCCATGCTGCGCACTCCCAAACGTGCTCCATCCGCCATGCTGCGCACTCCCAAACGTGCTCCATCCGCCATGCTGCGCACTCCCAAACGTGCTCCATCTGCCATGCTGCGCACTCCCAAACGTGCTCCATCCGCCATGCTGCGCACTCCCAAACGTGCTCCATCCGCCATGCTGCGCACTCCCAAACGTGCTCCATCCGCCATGCTGCGCACTCCCAAACGTGGTCCATCCGCCATGCTGCGCAGTCCCAAACGTGCTCCATCCGCCATGCTGCGCACTTCCAAACGTGCTCCATCCCCCATGCTGCGCACTCCCCATCGTGCTCCATCCCCCATGCTGCGCACCCCCCATCGTGCTCCATCCCCCATGCTGCACCAGCATCAGCCTCTCTGCCCCCAGCATCAGCCTCTCTCCTCCCAGCATCAGCCTCTCTCCTCCCAGCATCAGCCTCTCTCCTCCCAGCATCAGCCTCTCTGTCCCCAGCATCAGCCTCTCTGCCCCCAGCATCAGCCTCTCTGCCCCCAGCATCAGCCTCTCTCCTCCCAGCATCAGCCTCTCTCCTCCCAGCATCAGCCTCTCTCCTCCCAGCATCAGCCTCTCTCCTCCCAGCATCAGCCTCTCTCCTCCCAGCATCAGCCTCTCTCCTCCCAGCATCAGCCTATCTCCTCCCAGCATCAGCCTCTCTGTCCCCAGCATCAGCCTCTCTCCTCCCAGCCTCAGCCTCCCCCAGCATCAGCCTCTCTTCTCTCAGCCTCCCCCCTCCCAGCCTCCCTCCTCTCAGCCTCCCCCAGCATCAGCCTCTCTCCTCCCAGCCTCCCCCAGCATCAGCCTCCCCCAGCATCAGCCTCCCCCAGCGTCAGCCTCTCTCCTTCCAGCCTCCCCCAGCATCAGCCTCTCTCCTCCCAGCCTCCCTCCTCCCAGCCTTCCCCAGGATCAGCCTCTCTCCTCCCAGCCTCCCTCTTCCCAGTCTTCCCCAGCATCAGCCTCCACCTCCCAGCCTCCCTCAGCATCAGCCTCCCCCAGCATCAGCCTCTCTCCTTCCAGCCTCCCCCAGCATCAGCCTCCCCCCAGCATCAGCCTCTCTCCTTCCAGCCTACCCCAGCATCAGCCTCCCCCAGCATCAGCCTCTCTCCTCCCAGCCTCCCTCCTCCCAACCTCCCCCTCCCAGCCTCCCCCAGCATCAGCCTCCCCCAGCATCAGCCTCTCTCCTTCCAGCCTCCCCCAGCATCAGCCTCCCTCAGCATCAGCCTCCGCCTCCCAGCCTCCCCCAGCAGCAGCCTCTGCCTCCCAGCCTCCCCCAGCGTCAGCCTCTCTCCTCCCAGCCTCCCCCAGCATCAGCCTCTCTCCTCCCAGCCTCCTCCAGCATCAGCCTCTCTCCTCCCAGCCTCCCTTAGCATTAGCCTCCTCCTCCCAGCCTCCCCCAGCATCAGCCTCTCTCCGTCCAGCCTCCCCCAGCATCAGCCTCCCCCAGCATCAGCCTCTCTCCTCCCAGCCTCCCCCAGCATCAGCCTCCCCCTCCCAGCCTCCCCCAGCATCAGCCTCCCCCAGCATCAGCTTCTCTCCTTCCAGCCTCCCCCAGCATCAGCCTCCGCCAGCATCAGCCTACCCCCTCCCAGCCTCCCCCAGCATCAGCCTCCCCCAGCATCAGCTTCTCTCCTTCCAGCCTCCCCCAACATCAGCCTCCCCCAGCATCAGCCTCTCTCCTTCCAGCCTCCCCCAGCATCAGCCTCTCTCATCCCAGCCACCCCCAGCATCAGCCTCCCCCAGCATCAGCCTCCCCCAGCATCAGCCTCTCTCCTCCCAGCCTCCCCCAGCATCAGCCTCTCTCCTCCCAGCCTCCCCCAGCATCAGCCTCCCCCAGCATCAGCCTACACCCTCCCAGCCTCCCCCAACATCAGCCTCCCCCAGCATCAGCCTCCCCCTCCCAGCCTTCCCCAGGGTCAGCCTCTCTCCTCCCAGCCTCCTCCAGCACGCTGTGCTCCTCTGCCAACACTCACAGATCCGATCGCATACACTCACACACACACACCATCAGCCTCTCTGCCCCCAGCATCAGCCTCTCTCCTCCCAGCATCAGCCTCTCTCCTCCCAGCATCAGCCTCTCTCCTCCCAGCATCAGCCTCTCTCCTCCCAGCATCAGCCTCTCTCCTCCCAGCATCAGCCTCTCTGTCCCCAGCATCAGCCTCTCTGTCCCCAGCATCAGCCTCTCTGCCCCCAGCATCAGCCTCTCTGCCCCCAGCATCAGCCTCTCTGCCCCCAGCATCAGCCTCTCTCCTCCCAGCATCAGCCTCTCTCCTCCCAGCATCAGCCTCTCTCCTCCCAGCATCAGCCTCTCTCCTCCCAGCATCAGCCTCTCTCCTCCCAGCATCAGCCTATCTCCTCCCAGCATCAGCCTCTCTGTCCCCAGCATCAGCCTCTCTCCTCCCAGCCTCAGCCTCCCCCAGCATCAGCCTCTCTTCTCTCAGCCTCCCCCCTCCCAGCCTCCCTCCTCTCAGCCTCCCCCAGCATCAGCCTCTCTCCTCTCAGCCTCCCCCAGCATCAGCCTCCCCCAGCGTCAGCCTCTCTCCTTCCAGCCTCCCCCAGCATCAGCCTCTCTCCTCCCAGCCTCCCTCCTCCCAGCCTTCCCCAGGATCAGCCTCTCTCCTCCCAGCCTCCCTCTTCCCAGTCTTCCCCAGCATCAGCCTCCACCTCCCAGCCTCCCTCAGCATCAGCCTCCCCCAGCATCAGCCTCTCTCCTTCCAGCCTCCCCCAGCATCAGCCTCCCCCCAGCATCAGCCTCTCTCCTTCCAGCCTACCCCAGCATCAGCCTCCCCCAGCATCAGCCTCTCTCCTCCCAGCCTCCCTCCTCCCAACCTCCCCCTCCCAGCCTCCCCCAGCATCAGCCTCCCCCAGCATCAGCCTCTCTCCTTCCAGCCTCCCCCAGCATCAGCCTCCCTCAGCATCAGCCTCCGCCTCCCAGCCTCCCCCAGCAGCAGCCTCTGCCTCCCAGCCTCCCCCAGCGTCAGCCTCTCTCCTCCCAGCCTCCCCCAGCATCAGCCTCTCTCCTCCCAGCCTCCTCCAGCATCAGCCTCTCTCCTCCCAGCCTCCCTTAGCATTAGCCTCCTCCTCCCAGCCTCCCCCAGCATCAGCCTCTCTCCTTCCAGCCTCCCCCAGCATCAGCCTCCCCCAGCATCAGCCTCTCTCCTCCCAGCCTCCCCCAGCATCAGCCTCCCCCTCCCAGCCTCCCCCAGCATCAGCCTCCCCCAGCATCAGCTTCTCTCCTTCCAGCCTCCCCCAGCATCAGCCTCCGCCAGCATCAGCCTACCCCCTCCCAGCCTCCCCCAGCATCAGCCTCCCCCAGCATCAGCTTCTCTCCTTCCAGCCTCCCCCAACATCAGCCTCCCCCAGCATCAGCCTCTCTCCTTCCAGCCTCCCCCAGCATCAGCCTCTCTCATCCCAGCCACCCCCAGCATCAGCCTCCCCCAGCATCAGCCTCTCTCCTCCCAGCCTCCCCCAGCATCAGCCTCTCTCCTCCCAGCCTCCCCCAGCATCAGCCTCCCCCAGCATCAGCCTACACCCTCCCAGCCTCCCCCAACATCAGCCTCCCCAGCATCAGCCTCCCCCTCCCAGCCTTCCCCAGGGTCAGCCTCTCTCCTCCCAGCCTCCTCCAGCACGCTGTGCTCCTCTGCCAACACTCACAGATCCGATCGCATACACTCACACACACACACCCACCCGATCGCATACACTCACACCCACCCGATCGCATACACTCACACCCACCCGATGGCATACACTCACACACACCCGATGGCATAGACGCACACACACCCGATGGCATACACTCACACACACCCGATGGCATACACTCACACACACCCGATGGCATACACTCACACACACCCGATATCATACACTCACACACACCCGATATCATACACTCACACACACCCGATCGCATACACTCATACACACCCGATCGCATACACTCACACACCCCCGATCGTATATACTCACACACACCCGATCGCATACACTCACACACACATTGACGATATTGCACATACGCGCTCACACTCACAACATCCGGAGATACCACATGCTTCTGGCCATGTGATCCTCCGGCAGGTCCTGGAAGCTCACAGCACAGTATCGCGGCCGAGAAGCAAGCGATATCTCCGGATGCTGTGAGTATGTGGATGCGATCTGATGTGTGTGTGTGAGGTGTGTGTGAGAGTGAGTGTGATCTGATGTGTGTGTGTGAGAGTGAGTGTGATCTGATGTGTGTGTGTGTGTGAGGTGTGTGTGAGGTGTGTGTGAGGTGTGTGTGAGGTGTGTGTGAGGTGTGTGTGAGGTGTGTGTGAGAGTGAGTGTGATCTGATGTGTGTGTGTGTGTCTGTTCTTATGTGTGTGCGTGTGGATGTTCCGCCGCTGCAGGACCTTGATGCGCTGGTAACTATGCTACCATGGTTACCAGCGCATCACGTCCCCCACTCGCACGGGAGCCCACACCAGCATACGGCGGCAAACCCCAGCAATGCGAGGGTTTGTGTCAGCTGGTTTGGCGGCGTATGCTGGTGTGGGCTCCCGAGGGTACAGTACTCACCTGGGAGTCGTGTCTCCTTGTCAGTTCGGGGGATGCGTGCGGGGGGCGGGGCCAGAGCGAGCGTGCATTGCGTGAGGGGGGCGGGGCGTGGCCGAGTTGCCAATACGTGCAGGGTGCCGGGGCGAGAGGCCAATCCGTGTGGGGGGCGGAGCCTGTGCGAGCGGCCGGCCAATCCGTGTGGGGGGGCGCCAGGGCGAGCGACCAATCCGTGCGGGGGGCGGGGTCATGGCGAGGCCAGCGGCCAATCCGCTTTGTGTCACCGTAAGGACACAATTTTGGAGCACGACAGACAGACAGACAGACAGACAGAATAAGGCAATTATATATATAGAGATATATATATATATATATATATATATATATATATATATATATATATATATATATATATATATATATATATATATTTATAAATTCAATTCAATAAAATCTCTTCCCACATATCAGCTATAAAATCTTGAGATGCTATTTCCTGGTAAGTGTCCCCGCTTGTATGAGGCCTTCTGACAGGTCTTATTAGCGGTCTCGTTATCTCGGGTGATGCGTGTGTCACTTGCTCTTAATTCCCATTTCCTGGTTTGGCAATCTAGACTTGGCTACAATTCCCCATTCCAGCTGATATGACGGAGGAGACGCATCAGTCACCTCTTAATCTGGGTCGAAGTTGTTCTGTCTGAGCTTAACGATTATCTCCTGTTACATAACGAGGACAGACCATTTTCTTCTCCTGTTTTCCTCTTTCACCACCACCACATTGCCCAACAGCGTCTCCTCACTGCCCAACGAGTAGTCGCACAATCTCCACTGGCGCCTCTTGCCCTATTTTTACGTAATTACCGGTCAGGTGAGTTACCCTGAGCTTTTTATTTATTTTTTTTAAAGAATTTGGAAAGTCATCGGTAAAGTATATTGTGGTGACTGAGACATACTTGGGATGTATACATAACAACTGACACCACTGATGACACATTTTGGATTTTTTTGCTTTCATTTTTTTCTCCTTTTTGAGTTACATGAAGGGGTTAAGATTCAGGAAACACTTCTCTTCATCGGAGAACCTCCTTATCACTAGAGATGAGTAGTGTTGAGCGGACCCGGATCGGCAAAATCCGGATCCGCACGGTTTGAGCGGCAGATCCGAGTCCAACCCGACGCGGGATTCCGGGTGCATGATCCGGATCCGTGTTTTTTTTTTTTTGTTTTGTTTTTTTTTTTTGTTTTGTTTTTTTTTTCTCTCTTTCTCTCTTTCTCTCTCTCTTTCTCTCTCTCTTTCTCTCTCTTTCTCTCTCTTTCTCTCTCTTTCTCTCTCTTTCTCCCTCTCTCCCCCTCTTTCTCCCTCTCTCCCCCTCTTTCTCCCTCTCTCCCCCTCTTTCTCCCTCTCTCCCCCTCTTTCTCCCTCTCTCCCCCTCTTTCTCCCTCTCTCTCCCCCTCTTTCTCCCTCTCTCTCCCCCTCTTTCTCCCTCTCTCTCCCCCTCTTTCTCCCTCTCTCCCCCTCTTTCTCCCTCTCTCCCCCTCTTTCTCCCTCTCTCCCCCTCTTTCTCCCTCTCTCCCCCTCTTTCTCCCTCTCTCCCCCTCTTTCTCCCTCTCTCCCCCTCTTTCTCCCTCTCTCCCCCTCTTTCTCCCTCTCTCCCCCTCTTTCTCCCTCTCTCCCCCTCTTTCTCCCTCTCTCCCCCTCTTTCTCCCTCTCTCCCCCTCTTTCTCCCTCTCTCCCCCTCTTTCTCCCTCTCTCCCCCTCTTTCTCCCTCTCTCCCCCTCTTTCTCCCTCTCTCCCCCGGATTCCGCTCCCCATTGACATATATGGGGCCGAACTCTGGATCGGATCCGGACTTCTTCCTCAACCCGCCGTGCAGCCGACGGACCCGGATTTTTCAATATCCGCTCAGCTCTAGAGATGAGCAAACCCGAGGTTCGGTGTTTATACCGAACACAGACTTTCTCCCAAAAACTGAGTTCGGGTGCTTTATGCTCTGCCCGGGTACGCTTGGTGCTCAGCCCAGTGCAAGCCACTTACAGTGGAGGTAACAACAGTGGAATCGGATGTAGTGTGCACCAAGAAAAAATAAAATGGAAAAAACTCGCCCACCTGCCGATGGAAGTGATCTGTTTACGGCTGGCTCCATGTGGGTGGGGACCTGAACTGCCCAACTACTGTGTCACGATTCACCTTTTGGCTCTACTTCTTGCAGAGCTATTTGGTTTTGTCTACTGCACTCTTGTTTGTATTCTCCGGATCCTTGATAGAGGGTGGGACTTGTTTGGTGCTTCGTTCCGGTAATCACCTTGCCTTATCTTTGTGCTGTTTCACCCAGAACGTCACCAGTGATAGTTCCTCGTCTGCAGTGTGCGCTTCTTGTTTTCGTGAGTTCCTTCTGGCCCTCATCCCACTACACCGACTCCTCTTCCCTGTCCACCTCTCCATCTGTCTTGTCTGTGCTCCCTTACTTCCTGACCCTCCGTTTGTCTTGTTCCCTCAGTCCTGCTTCCCTCTTTTTGTACTGATGTCCCCCTTCGGCTTCTGACCTCGGCTTGCTCTCTGACTACAGTTCTGCTCCCCATCTGTACCTGACGTTACCTCCCGGCTACCGACCTTAGGCTTCCACGTGACTTCAGCTCTTCTTTCTCCTTTGCACTGACGTGACCTCCCGGCTCTGACTCTCAGCGTGTTGCTACTTCCCCGTCTAGCTTCTGGTGACATCTAGTGGGCAGACACCGCATTACACCTAGGAGCGCCACATTTCTCCTGTGTACCTGCGCCCCATGGTGGTAGAATTACATAGTGACTTCTATTTGGGTTGAGGTGAAGTCCATGTCCCAAACCGAACTCTATCTAAAGTCCGGCTCCAGCCGCCAAACTTCTACTGATCCGCTCATCTTTAGTCATCACCTATCCACAGGACAGGAAAGAAGTTATAGACCGTTGGAGTCCTGCTGCTAAAATCCATTCATTGTCTATAGGACTGTAGTTCTCGGCTTTTTTTTTTTTTCAGCCCCATAGAAGATAAATGGAGCCGCCGTCAGCCATCACTGCTGCTCAATTCTAACATGGGTAAAACCTCCCCATTCTACCAATCTGTGGGTGTCCCAATGATCGGACCCCAAAGAGTCTATAACCTGACACCTATCCTGTGAATTAAACTTCTCTTCTCCGGAAAACCTCTTAAGATAGATAATTTTCCCATAATCCCCCTGTATTTTTAGATCTACAACTTTGTAATTCACTTTTTTTCTCTATCTCGTTCCGTTTTCGAAATAAACATGCTAACTCCGTCGTTTTACACCAGGTGGCGCTATAAGTGGTTTCATTGCGTCGTGCATGGCTACTTTACTATACCTAGACACCACTTCTATGCCTATAGCTGCCGCCGTTCTCAGGTTAGTGGCAGTGGACAGGATATGGGTGGACACACTGTATAAGATAAAATGTACCAGTCTTCTCAGTATATAAAAGTTTGGTAAATTCCACAATGTGTAAACCCCTCCTATAATGCCAGGCCCTGACTGATGGAGAATTCACCCAAGTTCCACGTCTCCAGGGGCAGCCCCTACACTGAGGTCTGCCCCTAGAAATCCAGTATGTGCCTTATTAAACGCCTATTTATGTGTACGATTGTTTCTAAGAATAATTATATAATAACGTTCAGTAATATTCCATAATGGAGATTTCGTTTTCCGGAATAATTGGGTTGAAATGTTCATAAAGTTGTAATGAAACATGGAGAATGCGCGATGTCCATACTAACTTAATCCCGAGGGGTCAGGTCACTGCCTCCTGCAAAATAACACCCTGCCCTTCTTCTGCTGTGATCATCATGATCTTTGATTGGATTTACTACACAGGTTGGCACATAACCGACGGCTGAGCGTTCAGATCCAGGACACAGAAGAGGTCCCCTGTGCAAGTGTAGCGCCCACGGGGCAGGTGGTCGACCTACTCGTTGCCGGGCCATCGCGGGTTGGGTCAGGCGATGTCATAGGTGGCCTGGCCCGGTTCCGTTGCCCCGAAGTGTGCAGTAAATGAAGGGGAATCGGAGTGATGGGGAAATTTTGTTGGGACAACACCTGTGGTATGTGGCCAGGGAGTAGTCGCCGCTGCAGAATTTCTCACCGGGGCAGGTGTTATGGCAGCCAGGATGGTGTCGCACCCCCGGGTGCATGATGAGCGTTCTAATGGCCGGTGGCGCCGAAGCACTGGACAGCGACGCCAGTAAGGACAACTTGACAGTATCTGCGGGTTCAAGGTGTCTTTTACTCACAGCTTTAGCTGCCAGCCCGGTAGTACTGGTCACCACCGTGATGGGCTCTAGCCGATCCCGGATCCACGGAAGGTTAGACCTGGTGCGGTAGTCTGTGGGCCCTTCCTTGCTGCGCTTTGTAGTGCGGGTCCCTTTGGCTTGAAGCTACTTAGAGTCCCTTCCGTACTAGGTAGAGTCCTGCTCCCTATGCCGGTAGCGTGGATCCCCTTGAGTCTGACCGTGATCTGGGACCTGGAATCCTAGGTGCTACTTGGCTCTGGAAACTTGTAATGGTCAGAGAGGCATGAAACCCCTCCGTCTTGCAGCGTCTGGTGATGCAACGTGGAATTGCACCACTCTAGGGTTCTGCACCCTGAACTGCGCTGGTCCCGAGAAAACTGACACGGTATCCCCACAGTGACCATTAAACTCCTATGTCCCACAGGAGCTACTGGAAAAGACGTCTGCTCACTGTCACTCTTGCTGGAGAACTCCCCACTATTGCTGTGCGTGACTCCTCACTCCCCCTACCCAAGTCCTAAGCTAGTGGATTGGGGCCCCGGTTGTGATGGCATCCTGTAAACGCCACACTGTAGGCGACCCCTTTTGGTACCCGACCCTAGCCCAGTCCCCAGTGGGAATGAGGGCAACCCGTGTACATATGTGGTTGTGTGTGGTGGAACTGTATCGCCCCTGCAGCAGATCGAACCGCTCTGATCCGGGGGTGGTAATTACTCGTGGCTTGAGGGTCTCCGGACCCGGGGGCTAGCGGCCACACTCAAATGTAAAAGGGGAGTATTTACAAGGGATTGGTGTAGTTTGTGACGCCACCCGTAGTGTACGGTAATTAGGAGTACCGCCGCTGCTGTTGGGAGTACCCGGGGTAATGGAGTGGGTCAGCAAGGTGTCGTCGCCCTCCACGGGTAGGGGTAGGCCCCTGGACTCTAGATGGTGCTGTGGGATGCAGGGGGATGCGCAGGCTCGCTGGTTGTAGGGGTTAACTGTGTACTCACTCAGCAAATAATCAGACGCTGACAACCGGGTAAACCAAGTCTCTGACTGCCGTTGCCTCTCGAGAGGAGCTCGTCCGGATCCCGTCCCCTGCAGCACTGCCTGGTGGTCCGTAACCTGCCTCCTGGCACCAATTTAGATTGTCCGTAGTGGCCCAGTAGCTTAGAACTATCCGCTCCCCACTGTGTCTAAGTGAAGGAGCCTGCTCTCAGGGGCTCATGCTTGGGATTTCAGTGGGCCGCTTGTTACGGAAAGCCCTATCCCCCTCGTTGCGCTAGTGCCCCCTATCTCTGAGCTGGGTGGGAACAGTCCATAAAGGCCCTGTCCTCCGCAGGTTAATTGCCGGGTCGCCTGAAGCTTCTCCTCGACCTAGGGTCCGTGTACCCCGCCATGCTTTGGTCCCGGACCAGTGATAGAAGCAGGCTGCTGGCCGTCCTCCTTGACGGGTTCCAGGCACCTAGCCTCAATCACCTGCGACGGGGGGTCCGATTCCTCTAGGTCCAGACCACCGTCTGCGACCTAGTTTACTTCTCCCCTGGGAGCTCCAACTCTCAGCTTCCTCAGAGCTCCTCACAGCTCGAGGGCTCCCACTGAACTCACTTGACACCTCCCACCTCCCTTTCTGACCCCTAGGTGGATGGCCCTATTCCTGCTTAAACAGCCCACCGGTGTGCCTGACAGGTGTGGTGCAAAGTGTATCTAGGATTTGTGAATGATGGTGGAGGCAGCACTGCAGGATGGAGACCCAGAACCATGGGGGGATGAGCCCTGCACGGAAAGGGCAGATTGTGCAGGACCCTGTGACGACCCGAATAGTCCAGGGCGTCACAGAACCAACACCGACCTCCCCTGGATACACGATCAGTACTACACCCCAGTTGGAGTGCAGTACCCTGTGGCGACCAGAGCCTCAGGGGCGCCACACAAGGACAGTATATGGGTCGTTTGCAGCCAAAGAGCTCCTCAAAATGCACAATTCCACCTACTTTGGAGGTAGAAATGGGCCCCCAACCTCTTGGGCCCCTGTGGCACAGGTTGCACCAATGCTATGTCCACCCCTGATGCACCTTTAACACTTCCGATGAATAAGTTGCCTTTTCTGACTGCTACAATATACATTCTGGATTTGCCATCGATTTGCCGAGAGTGTTTGCACTGTGTACAGTGCCAAGGCCAGATTTTTGGCACTACCCCTTTTTTAACTTGAGGGCATTGGAACGGGTTAGCAGATAATGGGAGGTCATGGGAAGGTTGATTTTAAGAGATTTGGAAAGGAGAACTTTTTAGCTTGTGACGTCCATTGATCACTACGAATTCTGGGTTCTTGAATGAGCCGCATGTGACGTGTTTTAGGAAAATGAGTTAATTCATTATAGGCGGCAATGTACTGATCTCCAGTCTATTGCAAGAACTAAAACCCCCAGCATGCCCTAGAAGCCAATGGTTGAAGCTGGGAGTTACATTTTTGCAATGGACAAAAATCGCTACATTTTGTTTAGACACTTGGAAGAAATCAATAATACAAGTGAATTTAAGAAACGTTATAATGTATCTTATACTTCTTGCTCCATTTCTTATCATTCACTCTGAAAAATAAAATAAATACAGATAAAAATTAAAAAAAATCTGAAATAAATCCAAATTTAGAGGGGCAGCCAATCCACTGAGAGATCAGGTTATCGCTTCCTACTGAAGTCTATAGAGAGGAGGGAAGAGAACAGAAGAGATCATGTTGCTGCATTATAGTAAGTGTTTTATTTCACCAGTGTACTGGATTCATAGCTACACTGCTCAGTACTGCTATATAATGTCCTATATGGTGCTGCTTGTAAATATGCACCATAGAGATATGTACTGGCGCCTACAGAGGGAGAAGGAGAGAACATGAGAGATCATGTTGCTGCATTCTAGTAAGTGTTTTATCTCGCCAGTATACTGGATTAACAGCTTTACTGCTCAGTACTGCAATATAATGTCCTACATGCTGCTGCTTGTAAACATGCACCATAGAGATATGTACTGCCGCCTATAGAGGGGAAAAGGTAGAATAGGAAAGATTATGTTGCTGCATTCTAGTAAGTGTTTTATCTCACCATTGTACTGGATTCTCAGCTTTACTGCTCAGTACTGCTGTATAATGTCCTCCATGCTGCTGCTGCTTCTAAACATGCACCATAGAGATATGTACTGACGCCTATAGAGGGGAAAAGAGAAAACCGGAGAGATCATGTTGCATTCTAGTAAGTGCTTTATCTCACCAGTGTACTGCATTCACAGCTACACTGCTCAGTACTGTTGTATAATGTCCTCCATACTGCTGCTGCTTCTAAATGTGCACCGTAGAAATATGTACTGGCACCTACAGAGTGGAAAATGCAAGAAAGGAGGGAAGAGAACAGGAGAGATGATGTTGCTGTTGTTGCATTCTAGTAAGTGTTTTATCTCACCAGCGTACTGGATTCACAGCTACACTGCTCAGTACTGCTGTATAATGTCCTCCATGCTGCTGCTGCTTCTAAACATGCACCTTAGAGATATGTACTGACGCCTATTGAGGGGAAAAGAGAGAACAGGAGAGATCATGTTGCTGCATTCTAGTAAGTGTTTTATCTCACCAGTGTCCTGGATTCACAGCTTTACTACTCAGTACTGCTGTATAATGTCCTCCATTCTGCTGCTGCTACTTGTAAATATGCACATTAGAGATATGTACTGGTACCTACAGAGGGGAAAATGCAAGAGAGGAGGGAGAGAACAGGAGAGATCATGTTGCTGCATTCTAGTAAGTGTTTTTTTTCTCAACAGTGTACTGGATTCACAGCTTTACTGCTCAGTGCTGTTGCATAATGTCCTCCATTCTGCTGCTGCTTATAAATATGCACCATAGAGATATGTACTGGTACCTACAGAAGGGAAACTGCAAGAGAGAACAGGAGAGATCATTTAGCTGCATTCAAGTAAGTGTTTTATCTCACCAGTGTACTATATTCACAGCTGTACTGCTCAGTGCTACTGTATAATGTCCTCCATTCTGCTGCTGCTTCTAAATGTGCACCATACAGATATGTTTTGGACCCAACAGAGGGGAAAATGTAAGTGAGGAGGGGAGAGAACAGGAGAGATCATGTTGCTGCATTCTAGTAAGTGTTTTATCTCACCAGTGTACTGGATTCACAGCATTACTACTCAGTACTGCTGTATATTGTTCTCCATGCTGCTGCTGCTTGTAAATATGCACCATAGAGATATGTACTGACGCCTATAGAGGGGAAAAGGTAGAACAGGAGAGATCATGTTGCATTCTAGTAAGTGTTTTATCTCACCAGTGTACTGGATTCACAGCTTTACTGCTCAGTACTGCTGTATATTCTCCATGCTGCTGCTACTTGTAAATATGTACCATAGAGATATGTACTGACGCCTACACAGTGCAAAATACAAGTTAACAGCAAGAAATCCCATTATTCCCCATGTACTGTACATCCACACATGGCAGCCTATTCTGAAGTCATCGCTTGAGTTTTCTTACTCCAGTGTTCTCCAAAGTGTTTTCCTCCTCTAATATACATTGTATGATATCTCATAAGCTAATGGATACCCTAAAACAGATTGGTCACCAGAAATGAATAAAAATACCTCTTAGATCGGATGAGGCTGGTGTACTTACTTTCATCCCTGTCACAATGACTGTATAGTACATTTTGGAAAGTTTTTCTGCCTATTATTATTTTTTTTTTTTTTTTGTGGGAGTCCTCAAGCTGAAGATTAATAAACAGCCATTATGATACAGACCCTCAAAGTAAGTACACCCGCCCCATCGAGTGCAGATGGTGACCGATTGGTTGTAACGCCAATTATACTTGTCAGCTAAGCTGTCTTTTCTAGCAGAGTTTCCCGTGTCCTTGTCCTGAAATGACATTTTTACATTTCTCCGTCTTATTTTGTTAAACTCAACTTAGTCAGAACTTGAAAAATAAAATTCCAGACATTGGCGATACCAACGTAAACCCGCTCCCGACCACAAGCCCGCACACTTATCTAGACAGTTGTGTTGCTGAGCGCTAATTTCTGGGCTTCAGTAAATTCCTTAAAATAACCACAGAACTATGACTCCCACTATGAGACAAGCAAAAACTCGCACAACCCACGGTGCCAGTGGTTTGTATTGAATTCTTCAAAAATTTGGGGTCTTTATTATTTTTTTTTTCAGCTCCGAAACCATTTACAATGCAATTTTCCAAGTATACGATCCTCACAAATCACTAAAATGCGGCAATCTATCAACTCCTCTGCCCTTTTGGCTTCAGGAATAACATTATTTCTCAGCATTGTACAACTTGTATCTTGCATTTTAACCCTCTGGAAGTTCAAATGCACACAACGACATCCAGGATTCCCCCTCTACTACTCTATGTAGCACATATTCAGAAGAATCAGCAGCATGGAGGGCATTATACAACAGTGTAGCTGCGAATCCAGCACTGGGGTGATATAAACTCTTACTAGAAAGCAGGAGGAGTTAGAGAGACAGTAAATATGTAGGTGTGAATTCAGCACTGGGGTGATATAAACTCTTACTAGAAAGTAGGAGGAGGGGAGGGAGTAAATATGTAGCTGTGAATCCAGCACTGGGGTGATATAAACTCTTACTAGAAAGCAGGAGGAGGTAGAGAGACAGTAAACATGTAGCTGTGAATTCAGCACTGGGGTGATATAAACTCTTACTAGAAAGTAGGAGGAGGGGAGGGAGTAAATATGTAGCTGTGAATTCAGCACTGGGGTGATATAAACTCTTACTAGAAAGTAGGAGGAGGGGAGGGAGTAAATATGTAGCTGTGAATTCAGCACTGGGGTGATATAAACTCTTACTAGAAAGTAGGAGGAGGGGAGGGAGTAAATATGTAGCTGTGAATTCAGCACTGGGGTGATATAAACTCTTACTAGAAAGTAGGAGGAGGGGAGGGAGTAAACATGTAGCTGTGAATCCAGCACTGGGGTGATATAAACTCTTACTAGAAAGTAGGAGGATGTGGAGAGACAGTAAACATGTAGCTTTGAATCCAGCACTAGGGTGATATAAACTCTTACTAAAAAGCTGGAGAAGGAGGGGAGGGAGTAAACATGTAGCTGTGAGTCCAGCACTGGGGTGATATAAACTCTTACTAGAAAGCAGGAGGAGGTAGAGAGACAGTAAACATGTAGCTGTGTATTCAGCACTGGGGTGATATAAACTCTTACTAGAAAGCAGGAGGAGGTAGAGAGACAGTAAATATGTAGGTGTGAATTCAGCACTGGGGTGATATAAACTCTTACTAGAAAGTAGGAGGAGGGGAGGGAGTAAATATGTAGCTGTGAATCCAGCACTGGGGTGATATAAACTCTTACTAGAAAGCAGGAGGAGGTAGAGAGACAGTAAATATGTAGGTGTGAATTCAGCACTGGGGTGATATAAACTCTTACTAGAAAGTAGGAGGAGGGGAGGGAGTAAATATGTAGCTGTGAATCCAGCACTGGGGTGATATAAACTCTTACTAGAAAGCAGGAGGAGGTAGAGAGACAGTAAACATGTAGCTGTGAATTCAGCACTGGGGTGATATAAACTCTTACTAGAAAGTAGGAGGAGGGGAGGGAGTAAATATGTAGCTGTGAATTCAGCACTGGGGTGATATAAACTCTTACTAGAAAGTAGGAGGAGGGGAGGGAGTAAATATGTAGCTGTGAATTCAGCACTGGGGTGATATAAACTCTTACTAGAAAGTAGGAGGAGGGGAGGGAGTAAACATGTAGCTGTGAATCCAGCACTGGGGTGATATAAACTCTTACTAGAAAGTAGGAGGATGTGGAGAGACAGTAAACATGTAGCTTTGAATCCAGCACTAGGGTGATATAAACTCTTACTAAAAAGCTGGAGAAGGAGGGGAGGGAGTAAACATGTAGCTGTGAGTCCAGCACTGGGGTGATATAAACTCTTACTAGAAAGCAGGAGGAGGTAGAGAGACAGTAAACATGTAGCTGTGTATTCAGCACTAGGGGTGATATAAACTCTTACTAGAAAGCAGCAGGAGGTAGAGAGACAGTAAACATGTAGCTGTGAATTCAGCACTGGAGTGATATAAACTCTTACTAGAAAGCAGGAGGAGGTAGAGAGACAGTAAACATGTAGCTAGGTGTAGATAGGTCCTTCCCCCTGTATGGAATCACTAGGCGATTTGCTGCAATATGTTCTGTGATACGAGCTGTAGTGTGAATGGCGTCTGTACACAGTGTCCTGTCTTCTGTCCTAACTGTAACATGACGCACGTCAGTGCCACCCACTGCAATCTGCGCTGACTCTTAAGTCCCAGGGACAGTCCCAAGTATTTCATTCCTTCAAATGTAACGGTTTTCACAGCACTTCCCTAAAAGCACCAAAAAATCCAGGACAATATTTTCTACTGAAATTCTATAACCTTCAAATATGGGGTATATGGTTTTGGGATGATAATGCATATCATGGGCTTAGGCTGTGTTCAAACTGGCAGTTTCTTTTACTGTATCTGTTTTTTATTTGCAACGTGCTCCGCTTATCTTACAGGGGAATCCACCCCATCTGACAGCAGCATAATGTATGGGCAGAGACCCTGATGCAGCGATGTATCACTTACTCTACTTGGTGCTGCAGTTTTGAATTAAAAGCTGTTTTATCTGTTGCAAATCCATGTACTGCACATTGTTGGCTACAGAATGAGTGAACTTGGATTATGTCAGTAAGGTAATATGGAGTTTTTAATAGTGTTGAGTGGACCCTGATCCGCAAAATCCGGATCCGCACGGTTTGAGAGCCCGATCGGAATCCGACCAGTACCCGGGATTCGGGGTGCACGATCCGGATCCGGTGGTTTTTTTTTTGTTTTTTTTTCTCTCTCGCGCTCTCGTCCCGGATCTGGCTCCCCGATTGATTTACATTGACGCGGATTCCGGATCGGATCCGGACTTCTGCGGCAACCCGATCCGGATCCGCCGGACCCGGATTATAACCGATCCGCTCAACTCCACTTTTTAACTTTTTTTTTTTTTTTTTTACAAACACCTCTTAATTGGTTCATGATGACCACAACAGAGTTCAGCTCAATGTTAGTATGGACGATCATCATAAATCAGCACAAAGGAGGTCAGAAAAAGCAGGGTTCATGCAGTGCCGTAACTAGATTTCGATGGGCCCTGGTGCAAAATTTGGACCTGAGCCCCCTCCCCCTTATGTTCGTCAGATGTATATGTATGTATACTATTTAGCATTCTAAATCCTATAAAGACATATGAGTTCCACCCCCCACATTATGTAGTAATATCCCCCACCTGGGCTCCTTCCTGGTATATATGTCCCCCATTCTGGTATAAATATTCCCCATTCCAGCCCACATCCTGGTTTGTATATATAACCCCATCCTTGTAAAAATGTCCCCTATACTGGTATATATGTTCCCATCCTGGTATATAAGTCACCATCCTAGTATAAATATTCCTCATTCTAGCCCACATCCTGGTTTGTATATATAACCCCATCCTGGTAAAAATGTCCCCCATACTGGTATATATGTCCCCATCCTGGTATATAAGTCACCATCCTGGTATATATTACTCCCATCCTAGTATAAATATTCCCCATTCTAGCCCACATCCTGTTTTGTATATATAACCCCATACTGGTATATATGTCCCCATCCTGGTATATAAGTCACCATCCTGGTATATATGTCCTCATCCTGAGCCCCTCCTGTTACATACTGTACCCCTCAAGGTATCTATTGTCCTCCTCCTGGGTCCTCCTGGTATATACTGTCCCCTTCTTGGTATCTATTGTCCCCCTCCTGGTAAATTATGTTTCCTTTCTGTCTCATTGTACTCACCCTCCCTGGCTCCCACATCGCGCAGCATCCTCCTGTGTAGCCAGTGCAAAGTGGCCAGCAGCTTTCATTGTCATGCGCCGCCCTCAGTGACTGGGACACAGCTGAAAGCTGAGGGCTTCTGTTTGGTCTGCAGCATGTATCGCAGTACAGGAACCCAACGGGTCTCTGCACCGCAATGCATTTCAACTGGATGTGCAGCCAGTTCCCGACCTGAACTCAACAATATGTGAGCCTGTCAAGACCATGGCAGTTGGTTTGGAAATCACTACCCTTGAAAACTGTCTTTTTCTGAAGTCCTTTTGAGTTGTGACATGAGCCTGTACCGCCCCAGCGTCCGCAGCCAGAACTGCTCGCATCAGTGTCCGCGGTGGCTCGAGGGGTCTCCGGACCCGGGAGGGGTCGCGCAGCCACTCGAAATAAAAAGGGGGTATTTACAGGGGATTGTATGTTTAAAGTTCATGACGCCACCCACTGTGTGTGGTAAGGTGGAGTACCACCGCTGGGGAGCACCCGGTGGCGATGGGATGGCAGCAAGGTGTTTAACCCCTCCGTGGGTAGGGGGGAATGCCCCGGGGCTCGGTGATGGTAGTAAGGGGATGCCGTTGGAGAGGAAAGGGTCACTGCGTACTCGCTCAGTCCAATAACGCTGACACCGACAACTTGTAAACCAGAATTCATAGCACCGCTGTGAGCACGCCGGGATCCCGTGCCCGTTGGTGTTGCTTGGTAGCCTGTGACCTTTTCCTTGGCACCTTCTTTACTGTTTGGTCCCTGTAGTTTGAAACTATTCTGGTCCCGTTCACCCGTATGGCTAACGGAGTGAGCTGCTCTCAGGGTTCACGCTTGGGATTTTCTGGACTATGTATTAGGAAAGTCCTATGCTCCTCGTTACGCTAGTACCCCGATTTTGGAGAGGGTGGTAGACGATTCTAGAAGACTACGCCCTCGTCGGGTAAATTACCAGGACGCGTGAAGCTACTTCTCGGCCTAGGGTCCATGTACCCCATCGTGCCCTGGCCCCTGCCCAGAGATGGCACAAGGCCGCTGGCTGCCCTCCCCGGCAGTTCCGTGCCCCTTGACACGATCCCCTGCGACCGGGGTTCCAGCTCCTACCAGGCCCAGACCAACGTCTGTCACCTAGTACACGATGACCCCAGCTTCTGACCTCTCCTCTCGAGAGTCTCTCCACACTGTCTCCTGACACTCCTGACCTCCCCTTACCAACCCCCCAAGTGGGTATCCCTATTCCCTTCAGGCCGTCCACAGGTGTGTCTGGTGGGTGTGGTGCAGAGTGTTCCTAGGGTTTTAATTAGCTCGTTCTTAGCAACACCACAGGCCAGGGACCCGCAACCAAGGAGGATTGGATACTGTGCTGAAGGACAGATTGCACAATACCCTGTGACGACCTGATAGGCCAGGGCGTCACAATGACATCCCAAAGAAAGATACAAACGGAATTTCAGGACAAGCTCACTGACTGTTTCTCAGTTAACTCATTTAGAAGCGAGCAGTGTGCAGTGAAAAAAAAAAAGCTTGGAAAAGTTGTGCAGTAAAACTTTTTGAATAAAGCGAAAATGTAAATATTATTTTTAGCTCAAAATACATGCATTTAAGTAAAAAAAAAAGTTACATTGTACATATGAATATGAATGGGCGCCTTTATGATGTTACCTAGAAGCAGTGACGGGGATGGTGGTGAGGAGAGGCTGGAGTACTCTCAATCTGCACACACAATGGCCTCCTGTTAGCAATGCTTGTCCCGGTGCCCACCCTGCGATAGGTGAGGTGGGAACATAGACCTGTATTTCCTCATTCCATTACTGCTGGTAACAGAGACGATGGCGATGTGATAACGTAATATTAACCGTGCTCTCACTGAGCGTAACAATGGAGCACAAACAAAAAGGAGAACAGCAGCGACTCAGGTGACCGCTGTCTTTTTTTTATTCAGCCCCTACTATGGCCTTGTCCTTCGTTTCCATTGCTTTTTATTTTTTATTTTTAACATAAATACATGTATTTTCTCTAAAAATAATTTTTGCAATAAAATTTGACACCATTTTTTTTTTTTTTTATACGCTTTTTATTTATTGCTCACTGCAGAATGATTCAACTGAGAATCCATCAGCGAGCTCGTTCTGAGTAAGGTTTAACCCTTTTATCTATCGTTTTATGAACTCCTCTCTGCTGATTTATAACCACAGACCACATGTAAGTTTACCTGGACTTTTATGTGGTCATAAATAGCTGAGAAGAGTTTAAAAAAGGATTTAAAAAGCCAAATGGTGGAAAATTTAGAATTAAATCCAATTGCAACATTTTTTTTCTTAACCAAAATACATGCATTTATGCAAAAAAAACCCTATGAAGGTGTCCGTATTCATTAAGGATAGAAATAATTGTTTCCTGATTGACCCTTAATGGTCATCAGGACAGAAAAACAGATCATGTATTCTTTATGAAAGAGCATCTGCTGGACTCCTCTGGCAGCTGCTTAACTCCGCGCCGAGCAAAAGGATCAGGAGCCGAAATGCAACAGGTCGGATCCTTCTCTCTCCCTCATTAGATGGTCGTCCTATAGCGCTGAAATGCCTTTATGGGTCTTAAAGGGAACCTATCATGTTGTACATGCAGTCCGACCTGTGAAAGGTACAGCATGAAGAAGGAGAAGCTGAGCAGATTGGGTTTGTAGGAAAAGATCCAGAATATCTTGTATTTTATTCATTACAGTCGCAGACGTTTGTTTACATAGGTGTCAAGTGGGCGGTCCTCATATTTAGGTCAGAAGGAGTCCAGTGGGCGGTTCTCATGTTTAGGTCGGAAGGAGCCCAGTGGACGGTCCTCATATTTAGGTCAGAAGGAGTCCAGTGGGCGGTTCTCATGTTTAGGTCGGAAGGAGCCCAGTGGACGGTCCTCATATTTAGGTCAGAAGGAGTCCAGTGGGCAGTCCTAATATTTAGGCCAGAAGGAGCCCAGTGGGCGATCCTCATGTTTAGGTCGGAAGGAGCCCAGTGGGCGATCCTCATGTTTAGGTCGGAAGGAGCCCAGTGGACAGTCCTCATATTTAGGTCAGAAGGAGTCCAGTAGGCGGTTCTCATGTTTAGGTCAGGAGGAGTCCAGTGGGTGGTCCTCGTGTTTAGGTCAGGAGGAGTCCAGTGGGAGGTCCTCATGTTTAGGTCAGAAGGAGTCCAGTGGGCGGTTCTCATGTTTAGATCAGAAGGAGTCCAGTAGGCGGTTCTCATGTTTAGGTCAGAAGGAGTCCAGTGGGCGGTCCTCATGTTTAGGTCAGAAGGAGTCCAGTGGGCGGTCCTCATGTTTAGGTCAGAAGGAGTCTAGTGGGTGGTCCTGATGTCTATATCAGAAGGACTCCACTGGGCGGTCCTCATTTAGATCAGAAGGATTCCAGTGGGTGGTCCTCGTGTTTAGGTCAGAAGGATTCCAGTGGGTGGTCCTCATATTTAGGTCAGAAGGAAGTCCAGTGGGCAGTCCACATATTTAGGTCAGAAGGAAGTCCAGTGGGTGGTCCTCATATTTAGGTCAGAAGGAGTCCAGTAGGCGGTTCTCATGTTTAGATCAGGAGGAGTTCAGTGGGTGGTCCTCTTATTTAGGTCAAAAGGATTTCAGTGGGCGGTCCTCATGTTTAGGTCAGAAGGACTCCAGTGGGCGGTCCTCATGGTGAGGTCAGAAGGAGTCAGTGGGCGGTCCTCCTGTTTAGGTCAGGAGTCCAGTGGGCGGTCCTCATCTTTAAGTCAGTAGGAGTCCAGTCCACCATAAGGCAGTCCTTATGGTGAGGTCAGAAGGAGTCCAGTGAGCAGTTCTTTTAGGCATGTTTAGGCCACAAGTCAGTCCAGGTATTGCTGTCTGTATACGGACCATAAAATGCAATTATCTGACCCTGACCTTAGGGGATAGAATGGATCACCCTGTATAAATCATCAAGTCTGCCCAATCCTTACACCTCTCAGCCACCCCAATGCCTCTGCTGGACAGAGGCTGACAGCTTGATCCTGATTCTGCCTCAATCCATGTCTGAATCACTGCAAAGAGCAGATTTTATTACATGGCTGAATCTACAGGTGTTTATCCACTAAGGTGTGCACTGTACAATCCCAACTATTGTTTCCTAACCCACGGGTGCCTGGCACAATCACAATACCGCATTCAGTGGTCACCCTTGTAATGGAAACTATTGTTTGTGCTGGAATTCAAAACCTCAGTGGAATTTTTGGAAAAGTGTTTAATTGCAAGCAAGTAACCCAGCTAAAATTATACAAAGTGAGGTGTAAAGATGCCTTACAAAGAGAGAGTGCACTGAATGAAGATTCAAACCATCATGGCCACTGGAAAATATAGAAAAGCTCTTGCTTATGGATTTCAATATGCTGCTCTTTAGGCAGTATTAGACTAGTTATTTACTTGTACATAAGGGGCAGTATTATAGTAGTTATATTCTTGTACATAGGGGCAGTATTATAGTAGTTATATTCTTGTACATAGGGGCAGTATTATAGTAGTTATATTCTTGTACATAGGGGCAGTATTATAGTAGATATATTCTTGTACATAGGGGCAGTATTATAGTAGTTATATTCTTGTACATAGGGGCAGTATTATAGTAGTTATATTCTTGTACATAGGGGCAGTATTATAGTAGATATATTCTTGTACATAGGGGCAGTATTATAGTAGTTATATTCTTGTACATAGGGGGCAGCATTATAGTAGTTATATTCTTATATAGGGGCAGTATTATAGCAGTTATATTCTTGCACATAGGGGCAGTATTATAGTAGTTATATTCTTGTACATAGGAGCAGTATTATAGTAGTTATATTCTTGTACATAGGGGGACAGTATTATAATAGTTATATTCTTGTACATAGGAGCAGTGTTATAGTAGTTATTTTCTTTTACATAGGGGCAGTATTATAGTAGTTATATTCTTGTACATAGGGGGCAGTATTATAGTAGTTATATTCTTGTACATAGAGGGCAGTATTATAGTAGTTATATTCTTGTACATAGGGGGCAGTATTATAGTAGTTATATTCTTGTACATAGGGGGCAGTATTATAGTAGTTATATTCTTGTACATAGGGGGCAGTATTATAGTAGTTATATTCTTGTACATAGGAGCAGTATTATAGTAGTTATATTCTTGTACATAGGGGCAGTATTATAGTAGTTATATTCTTGTACATAGGGAGCAGTATTATAGTAGTTATATTCTTGTGCATAGGGGCAGTATTATAGTAGTTATATTCTTGTACATAGGGAGGAGCATTATAGCAGTTATATTCTTGTATATAGGGGCCGTATTATAGTAGTTATATTCTTGTACATAGGAGCAGTATTATAGTAGTTATATTCTTGTACATAGGAGCAGTATTATAGTAGTTATATTCTTGTACATAGAGGGCAGTATTATAGTAGTTATATTCTTGTACATAGGAGCAGTATTATAGTAGTTATATTCTTGTACATAGGGGCAGTATTATAGTAGTTATATTCTTGTACATAGGGGCAGTATTATAGTAGTTATATTCTTGTACATAGGGGCAGTATTATAGTAGTTATATTCTTGTACATAGGGAGCAGTATTATAGTAGTTATATTCTTGTGCATAGGGGCAGTATTATAGTAGTTATATTCTTGTACATAGGGAGGAGCATTATAGCAGTTATATTCTTGTATATAGGGGCCGTATTATAGTAGTTATATTCTTGTACATAGGAGCAGTATTATAGTAGTTATATTCTTGTACATAGGAGCAGTATTATAGTAGTTATATTCTTGTACATAGAGGGCAGTATTATAGTAATTATATTCTTGTACATAGGAGCAGTATTATAGTAGTTATATTCTTGTACATAGGGGCAGTATTATAGTAGTTATATTCTTGTACATAGGGGCAGTATTATAGTAGTTATATTCTTGTACATAGGGGCAGTATTATAGTAGTTATATTCTTGTACATAGGGGGCAGTATTATAGTAGTTATATTCTTATATAGGGGCAGTATTATAGCAGTTATATTCTTGCACATAGGGGCAGTATTATAGTAGTTATATTCTTGTACACAGGAGCAGTATTATAGTAGTTATATTCTTGTACATAGGGGGCAGTATTATAGTAGTTATATTCTTGTACATAGGGGGCAGTATTATAGTAGTTATATTCTTGTACATAGGGGGCAGTATTATAGTAGTTATATTCTTGTACATAGGAGCAGTATTATAGTAGTTATTTTCTTTTACATAGGGGCAGTATTATAGTAGTTATATTCTTGTACATAGGGGGCAGTATCATAGTAGTTATATTCTTGTACATAGGGGGCAGTATTATAGTAGTTATATTCTTGTACATAGGAGCAGTATTATAGTAGTTATTTTCTTTTACATAGGGGCAGTATTATAGTAGTTATATTCTTGTACATAGGGGGCAGTATCATAGTAGTTATATTCTTGTACATAGGGGGCAGTATTATAGTAGTTATATTCTTGTACATAGGAGCAGTATTATAGTAGTTATATTCTTGTACATAGGGGGCAGTATTATAGTTATATTCTTGTACATAGGAGCAGTATTATAGTAGTTATATTCTTGTACATAGGGGCAGTATTATAGTAGTTATATTCTTGTACATAGGGGGCAGTATTATAGTAGTTATATTCTTATATAGGGGCAGTATTATATCAGTTATATTCTTGTACACAGGAGCAGTATTATAGTAGTTATATTCTTGTACATAGGGGGACAGTATTATAATAGTTATATTCTTGTACATAGGAGCAGTGTTATAGTAGTTATTTTCTTTTACATAGGGGAAGTATTACAGTAGTTATATTCTTGTACATAGGGGGCAGTATTATAGTAGTTATATTCTTGTACATAGGGGGCAGTATTATAGTAGTTATATTCTTGTACATAGGAGCAGTATTATAGTAGTTATTTTCTTTTACATAGGGGCAGTATTATAGTAGTTATATTCTTGTACATGGGGGGCAGTATTATAGTAGTTATATTCTTGTACATAGGAGCAGTATTATAGTAGTTATATTCTTGTACATAGGGGGCAGTATTATAGTAGTTATATTCTTGTACATAGGAGCAGTATTATAGTAGTTATATTCTTGTACATAGGGGGCAGTATTATAGTAGTTATATTCTTGTACATAGGAGCAGTATTATAGTAGTTATATTCTTGTACATAGGGGGCAGATTATAGTAGTTATATTCTTGTACATAGGGGCAGTATTATAGTAGTTATATTCTTGTGCATTGTGGACGGTATTATAGTAGTTATATTCTTGTACATAGGGGCAGTATTATAGTAGTTATATTCTTGTGCATTGTGGACGGTATTATAGTAGATATATTCTTGTACATAGGGGCAGTATTATAGTAGTTATATTCTTGTACATAGGAGGCAGTATTATAGTAGTTATATTCTGGTGCACTGTGGACGGTATTCTAGTAGATATATTCTATTACAGTCTTGGGTGTAGTATAGTAGGTATATTACTGCCTATGACCGTGTTACTGTCATTATATGATTTGGCAGTGGCTGTCTCTCACATATTAGCGGTGTTATTGGTGGAGCCGGAGAATAAGTTTAGTAATTGTGAATATTTTCATGGGTGATATTCGGAGATGTGGCTCCAGCGCTGGAAGTCCCCATTTTTAGCAGTAACATTTATCCTGTTATTTTTCTAACACGTGAAACTTTTCCATACACGAAACTCAATTTTTCAGTGTAAAATAATTTCTGGTCTTGGTCCTGTGTTTGTTTAGTATTTTTGTTTTGCAGTGGGTAAAAGTGTATGGAGAAATATCAATCTATGGCCGGCATCAAATTGAAGACTCGGGGAAAATTTTGGAAGGGAATGTCCAAAGCTTGCCCCTATTTCGCTATGACCCCATTCCCCCAGCCAATAATCTGAGAATAAGTTTGCGTCTTGGCATTTTACAGACCTCCAACCCCCATATGATAATCTATAGGAAGGATGAAGTGAGACCGAGCCTCCAATTCCATTGTATGTTCCTAGCTCAAAAATGTAGACCTCTGTTCACACTGTGTAAAGCGGAGCTGAACCCTGGAAGGTCAATTGGGCTGCGTGATTCTGGTTTTGGTTGGGTTTGCAGGAGAAGACACATAATTTAGGGACCTCGATAGAGAAGATCTCAGTTGTTTACTTACAGAGAAAAGGCAGAATCATTGTGGTCTGATGCTGAGGAAGAACAATATGAAGATTAGTCACACAGCAGTGACTTGGGGGTCAGCCATCTGCCACTTCCAAATTTGCTATTTGCTGCTAGAATAGGACAAAGGTCAGCAAAGCACATACACTTGGATGGAATATTTGGAGGACCAGAGTCTTTGGAGGCCTCTATTGCTCCCTGTGGGAAAAACTCGGATGCAACCTGCACACCCTTACTGATCTCAAGAAGCATACCACGATCTACTCATGCATCAACCAGAGCAATCTCTAACCGGATTAAATACTGTCACAAGACCCTCTATCAAGAGCGTTTCCACCATTTTGCTAGGTCTATTCCACCCCTCCTCCCCCCCAAATATGGAGGTTTAGGTTTCCATGATTTTCTACCATGTTGGCGATACTTTTGTTGGCCGTATCGGACTTTATTGAGCTCTTAATATGATTAGTCTGGCTCAGTGATATTTTTGGGTACGTTCACTAAGTGGGCAGTGGTTGGGAAGCAAAGCATGAAAAGATGGTCCATGAAAACAAGAGAAAAAACTGGTTGCGCCAATAAAAAGCTTACTTGAGTTTATTTCATTAAAAGGACATTGCATCAGAGTGAAGACGTTGCGTTTCGACTTAAACAAGTCTTAATTGTAATGATTGAGTCTTATGTTTAAGACTTGTGTTACGGTCGCCGAGGGGCGGCGAACGTCCGGGAGTGGACCCACTGGGGCGTCACCGGACTCCACTGAAGGAGCAACCAGTAGCGAAACCCTATACAGGGATTGTCTGGCGCAGCAACAGGGGGCCTAAAAGCACAACAGCCAGGAACCAGTTGAGGTCGGCTCGTACGGATTGATAAAGTCTCTTAGCGTCCGGTGCTGGTGTGCTCAGATATGGAAGCACGGAGATGGTAGCATGGAGATAGTGGCTATGGCGTGACAACACGGAGAAAGTGGCTCAGACATGGCAGCACGGAGGTGGTGGCTTGGACGTGACAGCACGGAGGTGGTGGCTTGGACGTGGCAGCACGGAGGTGGTGGCTCGGATGTGGCAGCACGGAGGTGGTGGCTCAGATGAGGCAGCACAGAGGTGATCTTAGTAAGCAGGCTCTAGGATGGGACAAAGGTTAGAAACCTGGAACTAGGGCAAGGCAAGCAGTACTTGAAACAGTAGCATAATGGGATCTGAGAACTAGCAATGCACTAGGAGGCAACGTTGCCCAAGCACCTCCTCTACAGGAAGGCGGTCTTAAATACCTTAAGGTAATAGGTGACCTCAGGGATCACTTCTGGGTAATGAGACGCCAGCCCTTTAAGAAAGGGAGCTTGGCCGCACGTGCACCCTAGAAACTGGGAGAGACCGTGGCAGACCCCGGGGCAGGAGAGGGGAGTGTGGAAGCGCTGGGCAAGTGAGGAGAGCAGCAACTCCGCCGAGGCCTGTGAGTGGGAGCGGGTGCCAGGACCGGGCGCTACAACTTTTGTTTAAGTCTTAATCGTAAGACTTAATAGTTACAATTAAGACTTGTTTAAGACGAAACTCCTCAACATTTTCACTCTGATGCCATTTACCTTTTAATCAAAATGAAATAAACTCAAGAAAGAATTTTTTTATAGAGCAAACCGTTTTCTCTCTTGTTTTCATGGATTGCCTTTTCTCTTAGCCGGCGGCCTAACTGGATCTCCAAAAATCTTATACAGTCGTGATCAGTAGTCAGCAGTGAGTATACAAACATTACTGTCTTATTACTGTTTCGCCCCTGAAGCAATCAGGGAGCTACAAGGTAATGTATCCTCACCAGGATGCAGTGCCTACCCCCAGGAACCCAGAAGACCAGTGCCGGTTACACCAAAACATTCTAGTTATCCCTGTTTTGTCCCCAAATTCCCCAAAGACTGGTGACAGACTAGGGTTGGACCCAATGGATGGCCACCTAGAGGATGGAACAGATCCAGTCCACTAGATGACCAGGTGGAAGGGGCAGACAGTAGAGAGTCAATAGTCGGTCGGTGACAGTGGAGAAGTGTGGAAGCACTGCCAGGAGTGTGACAGTGACCTGAGGGCCCAGGCGTGTGTTGCCGGTGGAGTACGATAGAGTACTCCTGGAACCATAGCACCAACGGGGTACAGAATCCTAGGTCAGGCAAATGCCCCAGGCAGTGGGACTAAGGAGACCAGAGGTTAAGACCAGCCTTCCTCGGGTAACCAGTTCACCAGAAACTGAGTAAAGACACCAGTTATACTGCAACCACTTGTGTGGACTACCTTCGTCCGACACCCATCACATCACCTATCCTCTGGGGCCTGGCCCTACTTGCAGAGGGCCTAACATCCAAGCTGCCACCAACACCAGCCCCAGTAGTGAGAAGAACTGTGCATCGGTGGCTCCCTCTACATAGCCGCAACCCGCAAGTGGCGTCACGTTATAAACTTTATTCTAACCTCCCCTGTAAATATACCCCTTTTAAAAAGTGTCCCCAGGGTCACGGAACCGGGCAACGGCCATAGCACACCCGTGACACAGCATCCCCGTACATATACGACCCGGGACCGAGTACCCCATAGCTCTGGGCGACACATTACTATGGAAGGATGGTGACCGGTGGAATAACTCCAGACAATATTCTTGTATGAGTGGGTAGGAGACTCCGAAGCATCCAACGTAGTACCCATGAGAGAAGCAGTGCCTTTGTGGCAAGAAAGTGCGTTTGATTGGGGTTGCGTTCAGCCATGATTGGGCCTGGAGAGAGAGTGTGTGAAGTCTCAGGACACGTCTAGTGTTTTCAGGGGCTATAAGTCCTCTATATCCCACCAGTCAGTCACAGGGGGGGAAAGACAGGTAGGAGCTACACTGCCAGATAAAGTCTAAAATGTGTCAGTGAGGGACATGCCTGTATGTAAGTGAAGAAGTGTTCCGGTCCCGGGCCGCACGGGCACCGCACTCCTCCACCAAGGAGACTCTGTTTGTGGATGTGAATTCGGGTGGGCTCCATGACACTTACTGGTTTCTTCAGGCCGGTCTCCATCGCCCCACAGGCAGCTGCTGTCGTAGACCGTAACAGACGCAACACAAGAGTTTGGTTAGCCAACCAGAATCGTTCACTTTTATTCTTCACGCCGTTAGGACAGACATGGGCTTCAATTCTCTTAGTGTGGCTACTACTCCTCAACCTGTCTAACGCTATCTTGGATCTCATCCTCGAGCTTCTCAGGGTCTGTGCCTCCTTCCCCATTTCTTCGTTCTTCCTTGTCCAATTCTGGGCCTTAACAGCTCTTTAGCCAGATAACTCTCTAAGCCCGTTGGGGTGAGCTGTAGGCTCCGGAGATCTTGAAGTTTACTAGCAACTGGCTTTCGTACCGAGACCACGTCTTGCACCACCTAAACCCTATTCTTCACTGGTCCCCTCTCGAGCCTTCGCCCTTGATCACTTTCCCGGCATCTGTCACTCATCCCAAAACCTATAGCGTGTGTACCCTTAGAAGAAAGAGGACTTGTGACGGAGTGGGGACTGTACACAAGGTAACGGTCTTGAAAGACCATTATGTGAGGATTAGTAGTCACTGAAGGTGGAAGTGCCATGTCCTTGAGGTTGCAACAGTGGGTGAGATCTCTCTAAATGAGATCAGAGAAGTGTTAACCTATACAGGAATGGTCAAGCATCTAAGCAGATATAGCAAACCTGCCTTCAGCTGAGTATGGAGTCCAGAACCCTAGGACGCAGCTTCATAGATCATTTACATAATGTGAATAATCTTGTTTTCTGCAGTGTGCGTGCTAAGGAAGCACGGTATAATAATAATAATATAATAATATTTATTCATTTATATAGCGTTATTAATTCCACAGCGCTTTACATATATTGGCAACACTGTCCCCATTGGGGCTCACAATCTAGGTTCCCTATCAGTATGTTTTTGGAGTGTGGGAGGAAACCGGAGTACCCGGAGGAAACCCACACAAACTCCTTCCAGATGGTGTCCTTGGGGGGGATTTGAACCCAGGACCCCAGCGCTGCAAGGCTGCAGCGCTAACCACTGAGCCACCGTGCCGCCACTACGGTATATAGCTATAGTAATAGAGTAGCACCACAGGAATAATAGAAAATATAATTGTACATCCCGTTATCACCATTCATTCATTATCCTTTTATTCTAACGAGTCCATAATCTCCAGGATCGGTTGTAATATTGCAACATTAAAGAAATGACTTTGTCATCCTATTACCATTCCTAGTGATTTGGTCTCATTGAGTTTGGTGGTTAGGAATTTTTATAGACTGGTATAAGTGTGTAATCATGGAAGATCCCTTTTAGATAATGGCATCTAACAGATATTGTGCACATTAAAGGGAATCTGCCACCAGGTTTTTGCTATGTAATCTGAGAGGAGCGTGATGTAGGGGCCGAGACCCTGATTCCAGTGATGTGTCACTAAGGCCCCTTTCATACATCAGTTTTTTTGCCATCAGTCACAATACGTTTTCTCGACGGATCCGTCGCAGATTGTGGCTAAACTGATGTGACGGGATCGTTTTTCGACGGATCTGACTAGCTGGGGTCTAAATAATAATTGGAGCACATTTTTCGATGGATCCGTCAAACAACGGATGAAACGTGAGGCCATCCGTCTGTCACAATCCGTCGCTAATACAAATCAATGAGAAAAAAAAATGGATCCAGCAGCACCAGTCGCTAAATCCGTTTTTTTAAAAAAATTCAACGGATTGTGACTGATGGCAAAAAACTGATGTGTGGAAGGGGCCTTACTGAGCTGCTTGCTATCATTTTGACACAATCACTGTTTTCTCTGCTGCAGATCTAGCAGTGCTCAAAATGCTGAACCCTGTATAACCCCGCCCACACCTCTGATTGACAGCTTTCTGTATATTACCCCGCCCTCACTCTAATTTGAAGCTTTCTGTATATTACCACAACCATACCACTGATTGGCAGCTTTCTGTATATTACCCTGCCCACACCACTGATTGGCAGCTTTCTGTATATTACCCTGCCCACACCACTGATTGGCAGATTTCTGTATATTACCCCGCCCTCACCACTGATTGGCAGCTTTCTGTATATTACCCTGCCCACACCACTGATTGGCAGCTTTCTGTATATTACCCCGCCCTCACCACTGATTGGCAGCTTTCTGTATATAACCCCACCCAGACCACTGATTGGCAGCTTTCTGTATATTACCCCACCCACACCACTGATAGCTTTCGGTATATTACCCTGTCTATACCTATGATTGGCAGCTTTCTATATATTACCCTGCCCACATCTCTGATTGGCAGCTCTCTATGACCCCACCCATAGCTCTGATTGACAGCTTTCTGTGGCTTATCCCGTCTATACCTCTGATTAGCAGCTTTCTGCATATTACCCCAACCGCGCCACTAATTGGCAACTTTCTGTATACTACCCCGCCCACACCTCTGAGTGCCAGCTTTCTGTGTACACTTTATATTGACAAAAAGCTGCCAATCAGTGGTCGGGAGGGTTGGAACCATAGAGAGGGAGACACCTACGCTAGCCCTGGAATGATAACATCCTGCTGATAATATACTGATTTAAATTGAAACAGCAACACCTGGCCTAGTAAGTGACACATCACTGGAATCAGGGTCTCTGTCCCTACGTCGTGGAGGCAGATTCCCATTAAGATGCTGTTGAGAAAACTACTAAAGAGCAGACATTTACTTATCTAATGTGGTGCCATATGCTCAGTCAGTGGTGTGAATCCTGCACATGCTCAGTCAGTCTCTGCTGTTTACTTAGATTCAATATATAATTGGTGAAGGAAGGTTGAACTAGATTGACCTAGGTCTTTTTACAACTATGCTGTCTTCACCACTCTGAACGCCAGATTCTCTATCTGCGGGGAAATTAAGACTGGACTATATTGTCAGCTGCCAGAGGGGGAAGGAGACTGATTCTACCCATAATCACCCCCAGCACAAAGAGGAACACATAGAACTTGTAAACTGCGATTGGCAACATATGTGTATTCTTTGTATAAAAATGATTTATGGCATAACCCCTTAAAGGCATTGCATAGGCTTCCAGTCATGGGAGTATCTCTGTTATCCGTGTTATGTATGTAAATAAGTACACCCATTGATTTCAAAATAGTGATTGAGCGCAGTATTCCTTTAAGGCAATACACACCTAATGTACTAAACACAGAGCACCTTGCAGACAAGCGACTGTGATTTATGGCGTCTGCTATATACTGTGTCTGCACAAGGTGCGCACATTCCTCCTGCCCCATCCCAATATATATCCAGACAATAACAAATGACGCCATCTTTGCGTTTGTGTACCCAAGGACATTTACTGTTTTATTTCACACGACATGGATAAGATAAGGAGACGATAATTCCGTTTGGTGACTTTATTGTAAAGATGTGTAGGGTTTTTTTTTCCGGAAGTTCCAACGTATATGGCTTGTATTATGCAACGAGCGGGTAAAAAGAAAAAAAAAAAATTCTACAAATGAAAACATATTTTGCAATCTGTCCAACTGTGAGCGTAGAAAAAGTGATCTAATGATAGATTCCTGCGGCCGGTCATTCGGTGGGATTGTCCTTGATATGACGCAAGGATAACTATATAATCAGTTATGGAGTTAATGCCGTCGTGGATTTGTCACAACTTATAAAAGATTTTTCTCGGTATTTGTGTTTATTTCTTTTTACTTACAGGATTAGTAATGAGGGGGTCTCATAGACCTCTACCCATCACAAATTTGGGGCTTGGTGACAGTTGTGCACTGTTATTAACCCCCATTACCCTGTATGCCACCTTCACCAGGGCAATCGGGAAGAGCCAGGCAAAGCGCTGATCTTGTTGCATCTAATAAAATAAATCTTTATTTGTATATAGCGCTACCATATTCCGCAGCGCATCAGGAACACTTTCCCCATTGGGGCTCACAATCTATAGTCCCTATCTGTATGTCTTTGGAGTGTGGGAGGAAACCGGAGACCCCGGAGGAAACCCACGCAAACACGGAGAGAACATACAAACTCCTTGCAGATGTTGTCCTTAGTGGGACTAGAACCCAGGACGCCAGCGCTGCAAGACTGCAGTGCTAACCACTGAGCCACCGTGCCACACCAGTTGTGCGCTATTAACCCCCATTACCCTGATTGCCACCTTCACCAGGGCAATCGGGAAGAGCCAGGCAAAGCGCTGATCTTATTGCATCTAATAAAATAAATCTTTATTTTTATATAGTGCTAACATATGCTGCAGCGCTTTACATACATACATCAGGAATACTGTCCTAATTGGGGCTCACAATCTAAATTTCCTATCTGTATGTCTTTGGAGTGTGGGAGAAAACCGGAGTACCAGGAGAAAACCCACACAAACTCCTTGCAGATGCGTTGCCCTTGGTGGGAAACGAACCCAGGACCCCAGGGCTGCAAGGCTGCAGTGCTAACCACTGAGCCACAGTGCCGCCCCAGCTGTGCGCTGTTATTAACCCCCATTACCCCGATTGCCACCTTCACCAGGGGAATCGGGAAAAGCCGGGCAAAGCGCTGATCTTGTTGCATCTAATAAAATAAATCTTTATTTTTATATAGCGCTAACATATTCCGCAGCGCATCAGGAACACTGTCCCCATTGGGGCTCACAATCTAAGGTCCCTAACTGTATGTCTTTGGAGTGTGGGAGGAAACCGGAGACCTCGGAGGAAACCCACGCAAACACAGGGAGAACATACAAACTCCTTGCAGATGTTGCCCTTGGTGGGAAACGAACCCAGGACCCCAGCGCTGCAAGACTGCAGTGCTAACCACTGAGCCACCGTGTACAGTGGATGCGACAATCCCAGGTGGCTGCAGGCTTCTATTTTTAGGCTGGGGTGGCCTAACAACCATAGTTAGCAATGGAGTCTTCACTGTGAATTGCACTGGATGTGTCATGCATGGGGCTGGGCAGGAGGACGGAGATCGCAGAAGATGGAAGAGGCGCCGGACCGGAGAGCATCAGCGACACCCATCGGACCAGACTGCGCTCTAGGGGAGTATTATGAAAATGTGTTTTTTACGTTATATAGTGCGGCCCGGGCTCCTATATACAGTATTCTGTGAACCCTTAGTTCACTGGTTATGGCCGCAGCTTATAGGGGCCAAATCTGGTGACCGGTTCCCTTTAAAAAGAAGCAAGGGAAATACATTGCCAAAAACGCAACATGTGAACAAACCCTAAAGCTACATATACAACTTTTTCAGGTTAGATGTAAATAAGAAGCACAGATATACAACTTGATGGCGAAACCGTAAAAAAACTGTCAGTTGTCCCTTTCTTTAGGATTCTCTGTCTTCACGCCTTTTCTCAGCTGAATGATCATCCTTGCTACCATTAAATAATCGCTCTCAGATTTAAAGCTGCAAATATGAAGAATATTATATTATTTAGGCTTCCTGCTCCTATAGAGAAGGTTCACACATTTGCAATCTCCGCACCTCCTGTATTGATTGCGTAGCAGAGCCGAGCCAGGACTTGCAGCAATCCTGTCCATCCCTTGGCTGAGGCTAGCCCGGAGAAGTCTAAGCGCCTGACACGGATTATCTTTGCCCTGACAATCTGTGGCAGCGCCGGATGCATTGTTTGTTCTTGTGGCTTTGGGAATTCGCTTGGATCGCGCTGCGCTATAATTAGGCAAATGTTTTGTTTTTTGTTTCTTTTTAGGTAAAAGTGATTTATGTTACAACAGACTCTGCAAACACATTCATAATAATTGGATCTGGACATTGCAAAGTCCAAAGACGGTTCGAAAGGTTTCTCTTTTCTTAGGTTGTGTAAATTTGTTAAATTGCAAAACTCAAGGCAACATTGTATCTTCCTGCCTAAACAAGCAATAGGGGCTGAGCATTGTCAGGAAACGTGGTAGGGGGGTTTGGGAAAGTAGTGAGGAGGTAAAACAAGGACACAAAATAATAAACAGTCATAATATACAGGGTGTCCATCCATATAAAAATAAAAAAAAAATCTTTATTTTTATATAGCGCTAACATATTCCGCAGCGCTTTACATACATTAGGAACACTGTCCCCATTGGGGCTCACAATCTAAATTCGCTAGCTATATGTCTTTGTCCTGGTGGGCCTCCCAATGGTGTCCTGTCCACCACCATTAACTTGAGAACGGCAGCAGCTATAGGCATAGAAGTGGTGTCTAGGTATAGTAAAGTAGCCATGCGCTACGCAATGAAACCACCTATAGCGCCACCTGGTGGAAAACAACAGAGTTAGCATTTTTATCTCGAAAACGGAACGAGATAGAGGGAAAAAAAGTCAATTAAAAAATTGTAGGGCATCATCAATTCAATACGAATCGACACCTTGTATATAGAAATGCTATGATATGAAACCCATGACCCCCCCAAAAATATTGAATGCTGGTCACGCATATGGTGCTCATTTAACTTTGATGCTCAAAGTGGCCCCCGTCAGCTGCAATGCACATCTGGCCTCTGCACAGCATACTGTATCTTGCTGCACGCTGTGCAATATGGTAGGTGACACGTTTGCACAAGCATCTGTGATACGTCGTCGTAGGTCCTGCAATGTTGGTGGAGGGGTCGCATACACCTGCTGTTTGATGTGACATCACAGAAAGAAGTCCAATGGGGTCAGGACAGGTGAGCGTGGAGGCCACTCCACACAGCCACCATACCCAATGACTTGTAGGAAGGTCTCCATGAGGTATCGCTTCACGTCCGCAGCCTTGTGAGTTTTACACGTTCTAATCATAGCATTTCTGTATGCAAGGTGTCGATTCGTATTGAATTGATGATTCCCTACAACTTTGCAATTCACTTTTTTTCTCTATCTAGTTCCGTTTTCAAGATAAAAATGCTAACTCCGTTGTTTTCCACCAGGTGGCGCTATAGGTGGTTTCATTGCGTAGCGCATGGCTACTTTACTTTACCTAGACACCACTTCTATGCCTATAGCTGCCTCTGTTCTCAAGTTAATGGCGGTGGACAGGATATGGGTGGACGCACTGTATGTTGAGGTTCATGAATCTAACAATATATTGTATTTCTTCAATAATACTGGTGTCCATTAATTGTTTTACCAGGCATTTTTGCTCTTAATTTATGAGCCGCCATTCCATAGCGACTACCGAAATCATACGCGTCTTCAGCGTGACGTGAGCTATGAAAGCCTAGATGTGAATCTGAATTATGGGTAACACAGAAGACCCTGTATAAATATTGTAGTCAGAACGTGGCTCACGTGGTACAGATGAGGAATGGCACATAGTCTCGAGTCTCGAATAAAGCATCTGGTAAGAAAATGAAAGGGAACCTATCAAGTTGATGATGGTATCTGATCCGCAGGCCTGATGATATAGAACAGAAAGAGCTGATCAGATTCATATACAGTGAAGGAAATAAGTATTGGATCCCTCGCTGATTTTGTAAGTTTGCCACTGACAAAGACATTAACAGTCTATAATATTAAGGATAGGATAATTTTAACAGTAAGAGATAGAATATCTAAAATAAAATCCAGAAAATCACGTTTGTATAAATTATATAAATTTATTTGCATTTTGCAGAGAGAAATAAGTATTTGATCCCCTACCAAAGAGTTCTGGCTCCTACAGACACTTAGACGCTCCTAATCCCCTCGATACCTGCAGTACAGACGGCTCTTACATTGTCTCCTGTATAAAGACAATATGGGCGACCAAAGAGCTTTCCAGGGCTGTCACGGACAAGACCATAGAACTGCACCTGGCTGGAATGGAGAAGACCATAGACCTACACATGGCTGGAATGGAGAAGACCATAGACCTACACAAGGCTGGAATGGAGAAGACCATAGACCTGCACAAGGCTGGAATGGAGAAGACCATAGACCTGCACAAGGCTGGAATGGAGAAGACCATAGACCTGCACAAGGCTGGAATGGAGAAGACCATAGACCTGCACAAGGCTGGAATGGAGAAGACCATAGACCTGCACAAGGCTGGAATGGAGAAGACCATAGACCTGCACAAGGCTGGAATGGAGAAGACCATAGACCTGCACAAGGCTGGAATGGAGAAGACCATAGACCTGCACAAGGCTGGAATGGAGAAGACCATAGACCTGCACAAGGCTGGAAAGGAGAAGACCATAGACCTGCACAAGGCTGGAATGGAGAAGACCATAGACCTGCACAAGGCTGGAAAGGAGAAGACCATAGACCTGCACAAGGCTGGAATGGAGAAGACCATAGACCTGCACAAGGCTGGAATGGAGAAGACCATAGACCTGTACCTGGCTGGAATGGAGAAGACCATAGACCTGCACAAGGCTGGAATGGTGAAGACCATAGACCTGCACAAGGCTGGAATGGAGAAGACCATAGACCTGCACAAGGCTGGAATGGAGAAGATCATAGACCTGCACAAGGCTGGAATGGAGAAGATCATAGACCTGCACATGCCTGGAATGGAGAAGATCATAGACCTGCACAAGGCTGGAATGGAGAAGACCATAGACCTGCACAAGGCTGGAATGGAGAAGACCATAGACCTGCACAAGGCTGGAATGGAGAAGATCATAGACCTGCACATGGCTGGAATGGAGAAGACCATAGACCTGCACAAGGCTGGAATGGGCTACAAAACCATAAGTAAGACGCTGGGTGAGGAGGAGACAACTGTTGGTGCAATAGTAAGAAAATGGTAGAAATACAAAATGAGCGTCAATCGACATTGATCTGGGGCACCATGCAAAATCTCACCTCGTGAGGTCTCCAGAATCATGAGGAAGGTGAGAGATCAGCCGAAAACTACACGGGGGAAATTGTTAATGATCTCAAGGTAGCTGGGACCACGGTCACCGAGAAAACCATTGGTAACACATTACATCGTAATGGATTAAAATCCTGCAGTGGACTCAAAGTCCAACTGCTCAAGAAGGCCCATGTGCAGCCGGCCCGTCTGAAGAAGGTCCATGTGCAGCCGGCCCGTCTGAAGAAGGTCCATGTGCAGCCGGCCCATCTGAAGAAGGTCCACATGCTGCCGGCCCGTCTGAAGAAGGCCCACGTGCAGCCGGCCCGTCTGAAGAAGACCCACATGCAGCCAGCCCATCTGAAGAAGGCACATGTGCAGCCGGCCCGTCTGAAGAAGGTCCATGTGCAGCCGGCCCGTCTGAAGAAGGCCCACATGCAGCCGGCCCGTCTGAAGAAGACACGTGCAGCCGGCCCGTCTGAAGAAAGGCCCACGTGCAGCCGGCCCGTCTGAAGAAAGGCCCACGTGCAGCCGGCCCGTCTGAAGAAGGCCCACGTGCAGCCGGCCCGTCTGAAGAAGGCCCATGTGCAGCCGGCCCGTCTGAAGAAGGCCCACGTGCAGCCGGACCATCTGAAGAAGGCACATGTGCAGCCGGCCCATCTGAAGTTTGCCAATGAACATCTGGATGATTCTGAGAGTGACTGGGAGAAGATGATGTGGTCATATGAGACAAAAATTGAGCTCTTTGGCCGTAACTCAACTTGCCGTGTTTGGAGGAAGAGAAATTCTGCTTATAACCCAAAGAACACCATCCCCACTGTCAAGCATGGAGGTGGAAACATTATGTTTTGGGGGTGTTTCTCTGCTAAGGGCACATGACTACTTCACCGCATCAATGGGACCATGGATGGAGCCATATACCGTAAAATCGTGAGTGACAACCTCCTTCCCTCCACCAGGACATTAAATTGGGTCATGGCGGGGTCTTGTAGCACGACAATGTCTCAAAACATACAGCCAAGGCAACAAAGGAGTGGCTCAAAAAGAAGCACATTAAGGTCATGAAGTGGCCTAGCAAGTCTCCAGACCTTAATCCCGTAGAAAAAGTATGGAGGAGCTGAGGCTCCAAGTTGTCAAGCGACAACCTCAAAATCTTAATGATTTATACCTGTGCTCTTTCTATGCTTATGAGTCCAGTGGGCGGTTCTATTCAGTGATTGATGGTCATCTCTCTATACCTGTGCATACAGATATAGCTATCACTGTGTAGAGCCGCCCACTGGACTCCTAAGCATAGAAAGTGCTGGGATTTTAATGAATAAAGTAGAAGTTGTATTGAATCTTTTCCTCCAGACCTTTTTATCAGTCTGCTTAGCTGCTTCTTTCTATCATGCTATCCGCAGATTGGACTGCATGTAAGACACGACCAGTTCCCTTTTAATGCCCCAATGGTTTAGATTGCGGGATGTTTTGAAATTTGAATTCTTTGACTGCACCAAATTTACCCCAAAAATTAAATTTGCGGTGAATATATTTGCATGAATCTTAAAACAGGAAAGCTTGTAATTGTTGGAAAATACATGTTGGGGAGAAACAAAGAACCCCACTGACATTATAGCTTACACTTTAGAGGAGAGAGCAAGAGAGAGGACCCCCCTAATCATAAGAGCTTACACTCTACAGGAGAGAGAGGACCCCCTGATCATAAGAGCTTACACTCTACAGGAGAGAGAGGGAACCCCGCCTATCAGAAGAGCTTACAATCTACAGGAGAGAGAGGGGACACCGCTGATCACAAGAGCTTACACTCTACAGGAGAGAGAGAGAGAGGACCCCACTGTTCACAAGAGCTTACACTCTACAGGAAAGAGAGGATATCACTGATCATAAGAGCTTACACTCTACAGGAGAGAGGGGACCCCACTGACCATAAAAGCTTACACTCTACAAGAGAGAGAGGGGACACCGCTGATCACAAGCGCTTACACTCTACAGGAGAGAGGGGACCCCACTGATTATAAGAGCTTACACTCTACAGGAGAGAGGGGACCCCACAGATTATAAAAGCTTACACTCTACAGGCAAGCGAGAGAGAGGACCCCGCTGATCATAAAATCTTACACTCTACAAGAGAGAGAGGGGACACCGCTGATCACAAGCGCTTACACTCTCCAGGAGAGAGAGAGGACCCCGCTGATTATAAGAGCTTACACTCTACAGGAGAGAGGACTCCACTGACCATAAGAGCTTACACTCTACAGGAGAGAGAGAGGACCCCGCTGATTATAAGAGCTTACACTCTACAGGAGAGAGGACTCCACTGACCATAAGAGCTTACACTCTACAGGAGAGAGAGAGGACCCCACAGATTATAAAAGCTTACACTCTACAGGCGAGCGAGAGAGAGGACCCCGCTGATCATAAGAGCTTACACTCTACAGGAGAGAGAGGACCCCACTGGTCATAAGAGCTTACACTCTACAGGAGAGAGTGGACCCCACAGATCATTAAAGCTTACACTCTACAGGAGAGCGAGAGAGAGGACCCCGCTGATCATAAGAGCTTACACTCTACAGGAGAGAGAGGATCCTGGGGATCATAAGAGCTTAAACTCTACAGGAGAGAGAGAGGACCCCACTGACTATAAGCGCTTATACTCTACAGGAAAGATACAGAGGATCCCACTGACCATAAGAGCTTACACTCTACAGGAGAGAGGAGTCCACTGACCATAAGAGCTTACAATCTACAGGAGAGAGGACCCCACTGACCATAAGAGCTTACACTCTACAGGAGAGAGGACTCCACTGACCATAAGAGCTTACACTCTACAGGAGAGAGAGAGGACCCCACTGATCAGAAGAGCTTACACTCTACAGGAGAGAAGACTCCACTGACCATAAGAGCTTACATGCTACAGAAGACAGAAACTTCCTCAGTGACTCTTGAGATGGAAAACAACTCTGCGGCACAATCTTTGCTCCTCTGGGAACCATTGAGCTGTGGTGGCCCTGGTACTGACCACCGCTGTACAAGGTATGATAATCCGTGAGATGTCGTAGCTGCAGGGCATTAAGGGGAGGTCGCGCCACAGCGCAAAATGGGAAATGGTGACTTGCAGTTTGCAAAATATAAACTTGTCAATCAAATTTCAAAATGTTTGAAGTATCATGAAACCACAAATTTCAGGAAATTTGACTAAAAGTCGATATTCTGCATCGATTTGCTCATCTCTACGGTTTACTAAAATTTCCTCAACATTTACTGCTACACACGAATCGCATAAGTGCAGTGGGACCAATGCAGCCTCTTACAATGATTTCTTAAAACTTGGTAAAGTTATACAGTTGATGAAATAAGTATTGAACACGTCAACAATTTTCTAAATAAATATATTTCTAAAGGTGCTATTGACATGAATTTCTGACCAGATGTTGGTAACAACCCATCCAATCCACACAGGCAAAGAAATGAAACTATAGATGTCCATAAATTTAAGTTAGATGTAATAATAAGAATTGACACAGGAAAAAAGTATTGCACACTCCCTGAAATTTATTTATTAGTTCGAACAAAAGCCTTTGTTGGTGATTAATCTTAAAGATGCCTCCTGTATGGAGACACTAGTCGCCTGCATTGCTCAGGTGGGATTTTGGCCCATTCTTCCACACTAGTCGCCTGCATTGCTCAGGTGGGATTTTGGCCATTCTTCCACACTAGTCGCCTGCATTGCTCAGGTGGGATTTTTGCCCATTCTTCCACACTAGTCGCCTGCATTGATCAGGTGGGATTTTGGTCCTTTCTTCCACATTAGTCGCCTGCATTGCTCAGGTGGGATTTTGGCTCAGTCTTCCACACTAGTCGCCTGCATTGCTCAGGTGGGATTTTGGCCCATTCTTCCACACTAGTCGCCTGCATTGCTCAGGTGGGATTTTGGCCATTCTTCCACACTAGTCGCCTGCATTGCTCAGGTGGGATTTTTGTCCATTCTTCCACACTAGTCGCCTGCATTGCTCAGGTGGCATTTTTGTCCATTCTTCCACACTAGTCGCCTGCATTGCTCAGGTGGGATTTTGGCTTATTCTTCTACACTAGTCGCCTGCATTGCTCAGGTGGCATTTTTGTCCATTCTTCCACACTAGTCGCCTGCATTGCTCAGGTGGGATTTCGGTCCATTCTTCCACACTAGTCGCCTGCATTGCTCAGGTGGTATTTTGGGCCATTCTTCCACACTAGTCGCCTGCATTGCTCAGGTGGGATTTTGGGCCATTCTTCCACACTAGTCGCCTGCATTGCTCAGGTGGATTTTGGCCCATTCTTCCACACTAGTCACCTGCATTGCTCAGGTGGGATTTTGGCCCATTCTTCCACACTAGTCGCCTGCATTGCTCAGGTGGGATTTTGGTTCATTCTTCCACACTAGTCGCCTGCATTGATCAGGTGGGATTTTGGCCCATTCTTCCACACTAGTCGCCTGCATTGCTCAGGTGGGATTTTGGTTCATTCTTCCACACTAGTCGCCTGCATTGCTCAGGTGGGATTTTGGTCCATTCTTACACACTAGTCACCTGCATTGCTCAAGTGGGATTTTGGCTCATTCTTCCACACTAGTCGCCTGCATTGCTTAGGTGGGATTTTTGCCCATTCTTCCACACTAGTCACCTGCATTGCTCAGGTGGGATTTTGGTCCATTCTTCCACACTAGTCACCTGCATTGCTCAGGTGGGATTTTGGCCCATTCTTCCACACTAAACGCCTGCATTGCTCAGGTGGGATTTTGGTCCATTCTTCCACACTAGTCACCTGCATTGCTCAGGTGGGATTTTGGGCCATTCTTCCACACTAGTCGCCTGCATTGCTCAGGTGGGATTTTGGTCCATTCTTCCACACTAGTCACCTGCATTGCTCAGGTGGGATTTTGGGCCATTCTTCCACACTAGTCGCCTGCATTGCTCAGGTGGGATTTCGGTCCATTCTTCCACACTAGTCGCCTGCATTGCTCAGGTGGTATTTTGGGCCATTCTTCCACACTAGTCGCCTGCATTGCTCAGGTGGATTTTGGTCCATTCTTCCACACTAGTCGCCTGCATTGCTCAGGTGGTATTTTGGGCCATTCTTCCACACTAGTCGCCTGCATTGCTCAGGTGGATTTTGGCCCATTCTTCCACACTAGTCACCTGCATTGCTCAGGTGGATTTTGGTCCATTCTTCCACACTAGTTGCCTGCATTGCTCAGCTGGCACTTTGGCCCACTCTTCCACAACCACACTCCTCACATTCTGCAGGTCCCGGCTTCTTCTATAAACTCTGAGCTTTAGTTCCTCCCATACATTTTCTATTGGATTCAGCTCCGGTGATCGGCTCGGCCATTCTAGCAGATTTATTTTCTTTCTCTGAAACCAGTTGAGTGCCTCCTCGGCTGTGGATTTGGGATCATTGTCTTGCTGAAATGTCCTCCCTCATTTCATCTTTATCATCATCATGGTAGATGGCAGCGATGTTAATCAGGAATTCTTCACTACATTTGTCATTTCATCCTTCCTTCAATTATATGAAGTTTGCCAGTGCCGTATGCTGAAAAACAACCGCACGCCATGATGTTCCCACGTCCACACATCACTGTTGGTGTTTTTGGGGTAATTTGTCTTTTGGCCTCCAAACATGGTGTGTATTATGTCATCCAAAGAGTTCACTTTTGGCCTCATCTGACCAGACTCTATTTGTCCAGTATGTCCCAGACTTGTCTAAATGTTATGAAAGCTTTAAATGCACTTGAATCTGCCTTTTGTTCAGCAATGGAGTCTTGCGTGGTGAGCGTGCATACAGGAGTGTGAATACAGGAGCATGCATACACTCCATGGACGGGGAGTTTATTACTTATTGTTTTCTTTGAAGCAATTGTACCTGCTGATTTTAAATCTGTATGTAGCTCTCCACAGGTGTCCTTGGCTCTTAGACAACTCTCCTAATAATTCTTTTCACTCCCCAGTCAGAAGTCTCACCTGGTTGTAGTCGATTTATGGTAAAATGATGATGTTTCCACTTCCGGATTAGTGCTCACTGAACCTTCAATAGTTTAGACATTCTTCTGTAACCAATGGCATCAGTATGTTTTACAACAATACGTTTGCAAAGGTCTTGAGACAGCTCACTGGTTTTACCCATCATGAGATGTTTCTTGTGTGGCACCTTGGCACATAACACTATGATTTATTCATAATAGTTACGGTATGTCATTTTAAAGTCACGCTCCTGAATTCACATTGCTCATTCTAATTCCCAGCATAATGATAGCGTAAAAACTAAAATTCAATTAAAAAATAGCATTGCCTATTTTGCAGAAAACAGAACTGAAATATGGTTGGTTTACACTGTCTGTTGAGTACAGTACAATTTCCTCCCGTTATCACACAATCAATAAGAGATACCAGTAAGAAGTTCTGATTCTTGTAGTATAGTATAAGAGTTTTGTACAGGATCAGTGAAACTACATCCAAAAACGGCACCACCCCTGTCCATATGTTGAGTTTCATATTGCTATTTTTTTCCTATCTTTTTGATTTGACAATGTTCTGAGGCTCTATAAGTCTGTCATTGTTATTGGAAAGAGATGGAAACAGATCCCAACTTAAGGACAGAAGGGAATGTCTGCAAATCCATTCTTATTTTTGGTCCATAAAGAGGCAGTGGAGAGTACACAGTGCACTTTGTCTCCTATACACGTTTTGGGCAGTGTTCCCTAAGCAGTGGTGTAAGAACCACATGGCTCTTAGGCTCCCTACACGTGGAACCTATGCTCCCTACAGGGGACTCCTAGGTTCCCTATTGGTGGCTCTTTGGCTCCCTACAGAGGGTTATTAGGCTTCCTACCAGTCGCTCTTAGGCTCTCTACCGGTGGCTTTTAAGCTTTCTACTGGTGGCCCCTTGTCTCCCTACAGATGGCTTTTTGGCTCCCTAAAGATGACCCTTAGGCATCCAACAGATTGCTCTTAGGCTCCCTACAGGTGGCTCTTAGGCTCCCTACAGGGGACTCCTATGCTCCCTACAAGTGGCTCTTAGGATCCCTACAGGTGATTACTAGGCTCCTACAGGTATCTCCTAGGTGCCCTACAGGTGTCTCCTAGGCTCCCTACAGGTGGCTCCCTACAGGTGTCTCCTAGGCTTCCTACAGGTGTCTCCTAGGCTTCCTACCGGTGGCTCCTATGCTCCCTACAAGTGGCTCTTAGGCTCCCTACAGGTGATTACTAGGCTCCTACAGGTATCTCCTAGGCTCCCTACAGGTGTCTCCTAGGCTCCCTACAGGTGGCTCCCTACAGGTGTGTCCTAGGCTCCCTACAGGTGTCTCCTAGGCTCCCTACCGGTGGCTCTTAGGCTCCCTACAGGTGGCTCCTAGGCTCCCTACAGGTGGCTCTTAGGCTCCCTACAGGTGGCTCTTAGGCTCCCTACAGGTGGCTCTTAGGCTCCCGACAGGTGGCTCTTAGGCTCTACACAGTTGTCTCCTAGGCTCCCTACAGTTGTCTCCTAGGCTTCCTACAAGTGGCTCCTAGGCTCCCTATAGGTGGCTCCTAGGCTCCCTACAAGTGGCTCTTAGGCTCTCTACAGGTGGCTCCTAGGCTCCCTACAGGTGGCTCTTAGGCTCCTACAGGTATCTCCTAGGCTCCCTACAGGTGTCTCCTAGGCTCCCTACAGGTGGCTCCCTACAGGTGTGTCCTAGGCTCCCTACAGGTGTCTCCTAGGCTCCCTACAGGTGTCTCCTAGGCTCCCTACCGGTGGCTCTTAGGCTCCCTACAGGTGGCTCCTAGGCTCCCTACAGGTGGCTCTTAGGCTCCCTACAGGTGGCTCTTAGGCTCCCTACAGGTGGCTCTTAGGCTCCCTACAGGTGGCTCTTAGGCTCTCTACAGTTGTCTCCTAGGCTCACTACAGTTGTCTCCTAGGCTTCCTACAAGTGGCTCCTAGGCTCCCTATAGGTGGCTCCTAGGCTCCCTACAGGTGGCTCTTAGGCTCTCTACAGGTGGCTCCTAGGCTCCCTACAGGTGGCTCCTAGGCTCCCTACAGGTGGCTCTTAGGCTCTCTACAGGTGGCTCCTAGGCTGCCTACAGGTGGTTCCTAGGTTGCCTACAGCCAGACTCCTATCCTTCGTACAGGTGGCTCTCCCGATCTCTACAGGTGGCTCTTGGGCTGCCTACATGTGACTTCCCACCTGTTAGCAGCTGCAGATATTATTGTGCATTAATATTTTGAGAATGGCTGGCATCCAACGAAAGTGAGGAAAGTTTATACCACATGGTAAGAAGTTATATTATCACACAAATGATAGTTCGCCGTGTGCATATCATAGTTGCCTTGAGCAGCGTCCACAACCTGTATGTGCCGTGTTCAATGCATGGCGTGAGTGTTATCACTGTAGACGTCAGGTCAATGCTCGCTGCTATTTTTTTTTTTTTATCTTACCCAGCTGAAATAAGGAAACAGCGAAGCCATCTTGACAGTCAGCCGTTTTCATTTCCCCTTTTTATTTTTTTTTTTTTTTTACATTTTAAAGGGAGGGGGAGTCCAGAATGACAAGTGTCAATCTCATGTGAGTCACTCGGTTTTCTATATAATAAGAACAAAAGAAACCGCTTCTGTGGTTTTGTAGAAAAACCTAAGTGTGGAAAGCCTCGGAGGCCCTAATATACTGACGGACAGTTCATCAAGACGTGTTACTGCAGATGTTTGTTTCGCGCACAGGGATCTGGGGTACTCGGTCCCGGGTAGTGTCTCTCTTGGGAATGTCACGGTGGTGGCCGTTGCCCGGTTTCGCGCCCTAGGCCCTTTTTGTAATGGGGTGTATTTACAGGGGATTAGGTTAGAGTTCATACGTGACGCCACTTGCGGTGTTGCGGCTATATAGATGGAGCCGCCGCTGCAGAATGTCACTACTGGGGCTGGTGTTAATTGCATCCTGGATGGTAGGCCCTCCGCAAGCAGGGCCGGGCCCCAGAGGATGGGTGATGTGACGGGCGTCGGAAGAAGGTAGTCCACACAGACGTATAGTGCAACTGGTCTTTACTCACTGCTTGTTGGTGGTAACTGGTTACCCGAGGCCGGCTGGTTTCACCTCCAGGTCCCCTTTGTCCCAGGGCCAGCCTAGTAATCTGGTACCTTCTTCCCCTGCAATTGTCTCTGGTAAATGGGTCCCCATGGCGTAGAGCAACTGGAGGTCCTCGTCCGATGGTTTGTCCACTTCTGTCCGCCTGACGGTAGCGTGAACCCTGTAGAGTTGGAGTCTCTGGTCCTGTCCCCGGTTCTTCCTTTGCTACTGAGTCTTCGGATTTTTAGGATCAGCGAGGTTCTTGATGATCCCCTCGCTATGCAGGTGTTAGCAGGCCAGCTTGAAGCTCTTTCCTGTCCAGGGTCCTGTAGCCCGTCGGTGCGTAGTTTTGGGAGTACTCCACCGTACTCCACCGTCAACTATTCTCCTGGCTACCAGGTCACTTAACCACGCGTCAGAGCGTCTCCTCATGTCCACCTTTTCACTCTACACTGCACGGACTACTCTCCACAGTCCACCCCTCCTACCTGGTCAACTAGTGGACTGGACTGGCTCCACCTCTAGGCGGCCATCCATTGGTCCCACCCTAGCCTTGTACCATTGTATGGGGGATTCTTGGAAAACTAGGATTACCTGTTTTTTTTTGTGTGTTACCGGCACTGGTCTTCTGGGGCCCTAGGGGGTAGGCCCTGCATCCCGGTGGGGATGCAGTACCTTGTAGCTCCCTGATGGCTTTTGCGCTTATGAGGGGAGGCCAGGTAGGCTCGTATCCCTGTATTGCCTCTTGCTATAATCACAGTATTATATAAATACAGATATTAATGCATCCGTGTCATACTCAACCATGCAACCAATGCATCATTACCAATAGCACTTAGTCAAAGATTCGAATAATATTTATAAGATTAGGGAAATGTGTAACATATTGCACTTTATATACGTATATTATTCCCATTAAGAAAAAGCTTAAGGGACCAGCAAATATTCATGACACTTCTTGCAACATCTCCGTGGGTGTGTGCCGAGTGTTTGTTGTGGGTGCGCTGTCCACGTGGTGTAAACGTTCATAGGAAAACATAATGCAGATTTATTTTCTCTGTGCGTTCAGGATTAGAGTTCGAGACCTTTTAGGTTATGTGCAGACGGGCCGCATACACTGTGCCTATTCAATCCTTTTTGAATGGGATCTTAAAAGATCCCATTTAGACTTTTTTTCTGCAATGGAGTCTTTCGTGGGGATCGTGCATACAGGAGCGTGCATACAAGTCATGCAGGAGGAGTGCATTACTTATTGTTTTCTTGCTGATTCTAGGTATTTTATAGCTCCCCATAGGTGGTCCTTCGCTCTTGGAAAACTTTCCTAATAATTCTTTTCACTCCCCAGTCTGAAATCTTGCGGGGGACACCTGCTCATAGCCGATTTATGGTGAAATGATGGTGTTTTTACTTCCAGATTATAGCCCCACCAGTGCTCATTGAACCTTCAGTAGTTTAGACATTCGTCTGTAACCAATACCATCAGTATGTTTTTCAACAATAATTTTGCAAAGGTCTTGAGACAGCTCACTGGTTTTACCCATCATGAGATGTTTCTTGTGTGGCACCATGGCACATAAAACTATGATTTTTTTTACGGATTATGGCCCCACCAGTGCTCACTGAACCTTCAGTAGTTTAGACCATCGCTGTAACCATCAGTATGTTTTTCAACAATAATTTTGCAAAGTTCTTGAGACAGCTCACTGGTTTTACTCATCATGAGATGTTTCTTGTGTGGCACTATGGCACATAAAACTATGATTTTTATGGATTATGGCCCCACCAGTGCTCACTGAACCTTCAATAGTTTAGACATTCTTAGGTAACCAATGACATCAGTATGTTTTTCAACAATAATTTTGCAAAGGTCTTGAGACAGCTCACTGGTTTTAACCATCATGAGATGTTTCTTGTGTGGCACCATGGCACATAAAACTATGATTTTTTTTACAGATTATGGCCCCACCAGTGCTTACTGAACCTTCAGTAGTTTAGACATTCATCTGTAGCCAAAGTGTTACGTCATCACCGGAGTCCGCTCCTTTGACTTCTACTCTGATCGCCAGGCGACGCCGTGTTCCTGCCGTGGATAGTGCTGGTGATAGGAGAGGAGTCGATGCTAGCGGCGCCGGTGGGCGCAGGCTCCGCTCATCCACTGGGCTGGGTTTCTTGGGGCTCTGCAGTGCCACTGGCTAACTTTAGGTGGTGGGTGTCTCCCAGCTGAAGTACCATCATTCACATACAGCCTATGGGAAGACACCACTCCCTTTTTAATGCCCCTCCTGTCTGCTGACATCTGCCAGAGATAGTTCTGAAAATTCTGGCTGATGTTTCGTCCTGTTCTGTGATTTTGTGTGCTGATTACCGCTTGTTTCCTGACTACCCTTCTGCCTGCTGTTTTGGACCTCGCTGCCCGATCCAGTTTTGACCTCTGCTTGTTTCTGATTACGTCTTTGCCTGCCGATTCCTGGTTTGACCCTGCCTGACGACTACTCTCTGACTGCAGCCTTCCACAGGTAGTGACCTCTGGGGGCCTGTGTAATTCCAAATCCCTGTATAGGGGTTAAAGGGTTTCAGGGTTCTGGGGGTCCTGCTTGGTGAGTGGCTTCCCTCTAGCCTGTCCATTACAGCCCATCTGAGTCTGGGGATCCAGGCAGGCGTTACACAATGCTATCAGTATGTTTTCAACAATAAGCTTGCAAAAGTCTTGAGACAGCTCACTGGTTTTACCCATCATGAGATGTTTCTTGTGTGGCACCTTAGCACATAAAACTATGATTTTTACATAATAGTTATGTCATTTTAATGTCACTTTCCTAGATACACATTTCTGAGTCTAAATCCCAGGATAGCGATACCGTAAAAACTAGAATTCAATTAAAAAAAAACCAAACAAAAAAACAGAGAAAAATCCTTAGTGGAAGATTACCAACACTGAGGATCTGGAATCCAGGACATATCAGTTTACACTATGGATGTCCATATTAGATACTCAGCAATATCATCCAGTACGGGTTTTCCTGCAGTGTAAGTTAGGTAGTTAGGAGCGTACCCTCATGGTAAGTGCAAGCGTATTGTCTTGCGGCATGGAAAAAGCGCAGAATATTACAGAAGCAGTGCTGCGTATGAGATTGGGGAACAAATCCACAGCATAAATTGTCCACGGCTGTGGATTTGAAATCCTGTATGTCAATTTATGTTGCGGATGTCATCACATGGATTGCAATCTTTGCATTGCAGACAGTAAAATGTGCACCTTAAAGACACCGTATCTGCAACCACTGAGCATGTCACTGCCACATTGCCTCTGGGGAAATGTCCCGCGTGCCCCAAACCCCGGCTGCAGCTGCACTTAGGACTTGGAAGTAGTCATTACAGAGGAAAAACGTGTAGGCAGAATCTATTTGCCGAAGAGTTAAATGATTGACGAACGACAAGTAAATTGTTAATATTGACTTTAAGCGCAGCTTCCATGTAATGTCTCCTCTGACATGTCATTAGAGAATCTGAATATCTATAGTCTATGGTGCTGGGGATAGGAGTATAGACAATCAATAAATGATCCTTGAGTACTTGATGAAGACCCCCTTGTGAGTCGAAACATTGCTGTATGCGTTAGATGCATCAATAAAGATGTCGGCCACTTTCACCTTCATGGGAGGCGATGAACATGATGATTCCTATTCCACCAAGTATGGCTAGGTTCACATTTCCGTTAAAATGTATCAGTCACATTCCGTGGCTCTGGTAAACAACGCAGTCCGTTTAGCGGTTCCGTTGTGTACCATAGACTTGTGTTAGTGGCGGATTGCGTTGCATCTGCTGCGTCGCGGTCAGACGTTTTTTGACTGACCGCCAGGGGGAGCAACGCAGAATGTAACGTTTTTCGGGCCGTCAAAATAAACGCACCGCGCAGGAATCCGTCGCCATCCATCACGCTTGTAATGTATGTCTATGGTGCTGGATTCCATCATAATCCGTCTTACGACGGAATCCAGCGCTGGATTCCGTCATGCTCTACTGAGCATGCCCAGCATGTTCGGCACACCCACTGGGCTGTCCCAAACACAAATGGATCATGACTGATCCGTCAAAAAACGGACGCACAGCAGATGTAACGGACGCAACGGATCAGTTTTTTCACAGGATTCCTGTGAAAGGAATCCTGTGAGAAACACTTCCGTTGCGTCAGTTGACATCTAAAAAACGACTGATCCGTTGTTGACGAACCTGACGGATTTAAAACAACGGAAATGTGAACCTAGCCTATACAGTTATCCTAAACTTCTACAATGTCAGGAATAGAGGATATGGCACGATTACTCAATACTGTGTTCACGCTGCACACGTACCGTTCATCAGCCACACGCTCATCTGGAATACTGCCACCTTGTGGATATTTACAGAGCAGATCCGTCTAATTCTGTTATTTTTGCACAATCTGATCACGGTGGTTGTGATTAGCAGTGTCACAATTTCTGTTGGCAAAAAGAATCACCCCTGGCTAATTGTGGGCAACAAGAGCCGTATCGATGTCATTATCCCTTCCCAAATATACAAGTGAATATCTGAATTTGAGTTTAGTGTTTTGACTAGTGTTGAGCACGGTTTGAGCGTCAGATCCGAGTCCGACCCGGACGCGGGATTCCGGGTGCACGATCCGGATTCAGCAATTTATTTATTTTTTCTCTCTCTCTCTCCTCCCCCTCTCTCTCCCCCTCTCTCTCTCTCTCTCCCGGACGCGGGATTCCGGGTGCACAATCCGGATTCGGCAATTTTTTTTTTTTGTTTTTGTTTTTGTTTTTTTTTTATCTCTATCTCTCTCTCCCGGATTCCGCTCCTCATTGACATATATTGGCCCGGATTCCGGATCAGATCTCGGACTTCTTTGTCAACCCGCCACTGATCCGCCGGACCCGGATTATTGGCAATCCGCTCAACTCTAGTCATGACACCACCTGTGGTATGCAGCCAGGGATTGGACCGCCGCTGCTGTCGCTGTCCCCCGGGCCGGATGGTAGTAGCAGCCAGGGATGGTATCACTCCCCACGGGTGGAGTGGGCCCCAGGGAGGTCAATGAGGGGAGTAGTAATGGCGGGCGTCGAAGCGCGGAGTGGCGGTGCCGGTAATCAAGAGACAGAGTCTATGGCTGCAGTTACAGGTTGTTTACTCACTTTTTGTGCTGTGCCGCTCACCCGGGTAATACCGGTCACTTGCTGTGATGGGCGCCGTCGAACCCGAATCCTTTTAGAGATCAATCCGGTGTGGTGTTCGGTCTTTTCCCTCCTTGTAGCGCCTGTGCTGTGGATCCCCTGGCTTGAAGCTACGAGGGGACCCGGGTTTTCACAAGTAGAACTCTTGTTCCTATATGCAGGTACCGCGGTTCCATTGTGCGGTCTGGCGTTGTCCAACGCCCCGGATCCTATATGGCACTGTGCTCTAGAGCGCTGTGTGACCAGGGAGGCTTGAAACTTTCCTCGTCCAGGCAGATTTTGGAAAACCAACGTGGAGTATGATCTTCCCTAGGGTCCTGCCGCCCTGTGTGGCGCCGGTTCTGAGGGGAGCAGATTCCCTCTCCTCACGGCAACCATGTGAACTTCTCCTCCTTATCAGTGGAGCACCTGTAAAACACGTCTGCTCCTTTCCTCTCCTGCTGGAGAACTCATTAACTGTTTTTTTGGCTCCTGACTCCCCCTGCTGCCCGCTCCTCCTCCCTCCCAGGTCCTAGGCTAGTGGGACTGGGGCCCCGGTATGAGGACATACTGTAAATGCCACTCTGTAGGCGACCCCTTTATTACCTAACCCTAGCCCAGTCCCCAGTGGAGACAAGGGTAACCTGGTGTGTATTTGAGTGTGTAAGTGGTGAAACCGGGACTGACCTCCTCAGGATCCGGGTTTAGCATTACACCCAAAATTGGCTACAATACTCTGTGGCGACTGAAGCCTCAGGGGCGCCACACATACAGAATCCAACCCCGGATTGAGTATTGGCTACATTCTATCTCACAGGCGGACACAGACAGAAAAGAGCCCCTGTGCAAGGACAATATATGGGCCCTTTGCAGTCCAAGAGCTCATCATAAGGCACAATTCTAACTGTTTTGGAGGTGGTAGTGGTCCCCCAACCTCTTCGGCCCCTCGTTGCACCAATGATATGTCCGCCTCTGTCTCCTTTCAGATTTTGTGAGCAAGGAATGGATTTACATATAGGAATTTACTACTGAGTATATGTGTGTCCCAGATATTGGGAGGAGGTTATGATTCAGATAAACTCATGCACTTGTGCACAACCACCCGCTATTTAAGAATATGAATATTCACCACCAATATAACCTTTTTTTTTTGTTTGGCAGGGATCAATCACAGCTATATATTACCTTATGATTCCAATTAATCTTTTGAATTATCCTTTAAAGGAGTATTCCTAAATCCAAAATCCTATTCCAATATGTAGTAGGCATAATAATATGAGCAAATACCTACAATTAGAAATGTGTCACGATTCCTCTGTGCAGAGCATCTTGCACTGGAGATGCTCTGCGGTGTTTTCTGGATTGCTGAGCTGACAGGTTGATTGACAGCGCAGGATTCCATGCTGGTTCTGGGAGGTGCTTTTACTCAGGTGTTTCATCTTCCTGGTAATTGCTCTGTTTATTTTCTGAGCATGCTCCTACAGAACCTTGCCAGTCGTACATTCTGGTTTGGTAGTTGTGCTGTTAATCTGTGTTTTTGCTTTGTTCTGATCTCTGTTTTGTGACCCTGGACTCTTGCTTTACTTCTCTTTGCCTGCTCCCGCAGAACCTTGCCAGTCGTACATTCTGGTTTGGTAGTTGTGCTGTTAACCTGTGTTTTTGCTTTGTTCTGATCTCTGTTTTGTGACCCTGGACTCTTGCTTTACTTCTCTTTGCCTGCTCCCGCAGAACCTTGCCAGTCGTACATTCTGGTTTGGTAGTTGTGCTGTTAATCTGTGTTTTTGCTTTTGCTCTGATCTCTGTTTTGTGACCCGGACTGTTGCTTGACTTCTCTTTGCCTGCTCCCGCAGAACCTTGCCAGTCGTACATTCTGGTTTGGTAGTTGTGCTGTTAACCTGTGTTTTTGCTTTGTTCTGATCTCTGTTTTGTGACCCTGGACTCTTGCTTTACTTCTCTTTGCCTGCTCCCGCAGAACCTTGCCAGTCGTACATTCTGGTTTGGTAGTTTTGCTGTTAATCTGTGTTTTTGCTTTGTTCTGATCTCTGTTTTGTGACCCCGGACTCTTGCTTTACTTCTCTTTGCCCGCTCCCTGTTCCTGTCGTGACTTCTTGGCATCTGACCCCAGACCGTTATTTGACTACGTCTCAGTTTTCTCCCTGAAGTTATTACATGTCTTCCTGGAATACTGATCCCGAATCGTGGCCTGACTACGCTTGAATTCTCCCTGTGTCCATACGTGTCCTCCTGTTAGCAGAACCCGACTTTCCTGACTACTCTTCCATCTGTACTACCCATAAGTAGTGGCTTGCATTACATAGTGTACTATAGTTCTCTCTTACCTCAAGTGCAGGGCATTGCGGGATAGTTCTCCGGATATAGCCATGTCTCTTACCTCATGTACAGGGCATTGCAGTTTAGGTCTCCATGGTTACGTCCACTCACATAGTGTCAGTTACTTAGTTGTTTGGAGTCATAACCATGGATGCCTAAGCTGCAATGCCCTGCACATGAGGTAAGAGACATTGCTAATCAGGACAACTATACTACATTTCTAATTGGAGGTATGCACTAATATTATTACTATTACACCTACTACATATTGGGATAGGGTGCTGGAGATGGGAATACCCCTTTAAGTGTTTAACTTTTAAAGAGTAACATATATTTTATTTTTATTTATTTTTTAGAAATCAATACCACATTTGAAAATAAACAACTTTGTAACAAATAAATTTAGAGAAATCTGATTTTCTTTGTTTCTGCTCATGGATTGATTTTTCTATTTATGGAATTTAAGGGTAAAATCTGTACAATTTGTATTCAGTTAAGACTGATTTTTCCCATTACTGAGACAGATGATAGTTGGTGCTTTTAAAATTCTATGGAGAGGGTTGAGTTAGAGGCAGACACAGACGTTTTGCTGCAAGGTCTCCTGATGTGACCATTACACGTCTCCATAGAACTTTATCAGCACCAACTGTCATCTCCTATGTTAGTAATGATAAAATCTGTATTCACTGAAGACAGATTTTACCTATGAATGGAGAATTTTGACAACAATAATTTTTATTTCTGTAGCACCAACATATTCCTCAGTACTAGTCATGTTCCAAAGTTTCTAGTCTTCTAGTGTAATAATGATTTATGAGGGATAAATTAAAACGATGGTCACTCTTTAACTACTCTCGGATTACTCATAGACTGTAAAATGTAAGAGCAGTTTGCACTTTACTCTGCACTGACGTCCGAAAACATCAATGCAGAAACAGCTAGACTCCCGGAAGAGAAGACAGAGAGGGTTTATTACCATCTCTGCCTTCCTGCTTGCTGCATACACAATGCTGAACAAATAGAGTCCTCTATCAGAGCCTGGTTGCTTCTGACCGGGCAGCACCATCCCAGACGGTCTATGTATATACTTTGGATGGCAACGTGTTGTCTTTGTAAATCCTTCTGGTGATGCCAGGTTTCTTCTCTTACATCCACCTGGCAGTGCCCCATGTTGTATATGTGCAACCACATGAAGGTGCCGTTTATTTTTGTACTCGCTACTGGGGTCATCATATTCTTTTCCTGCAATGACATCTCTGTTCTGCCACCAAATTCAAGTTTCCTATGTGCAACCACCTGGTGGTGCCATGTTGACTCTGTACAACATCATGGTGGTGTCATGTTCGATCTCACTAACAATCTGGTTTTCTTACTGACAACTCATAGGCTCATACTCTCTTCATGCAACCACCTGGTGGTGCCATGTTGACTCTGTAGAACATCATGGTGGTGTCATGTTCTGTCCCACCAACTGTCTGGTTTTCTTACTGACACCTGTAAGGCTCATACCCTCTTCATGCAACCAGGTGGTGCCATGTTGACTCTGTAAACCATCATGGTGGTGTCCTGTTCTATCTCACCAACTACAGTTAGGTCCAGAAATATTTGGACAGTGACACAAGTTTTGTTATTTTAGCTGTTTACAAAAACATGTTCAGAAATACAATTATATATATAACTAGAAGGTGGCCCGATTCTACGCATCGGGTATTCTAGAATTTACGTATTGTGTAGTTCATGTATGATTTTTGTTATATATATATATATAGATGTTGTTGTGTGTAGTTACCAAGTGTTTGTGTAGGGGCTGTACATGTTCTTGGTGTTGTCTGGGTGTGGCGGGGGATGAGAGCGGTGTTGTATGTGTGTTGCGTTGTTTGTGGAGCGCTGTGTGTCTGTCGCGTTGTGTGTGTTGCGCGGTTTGTGTGGGTGTGGTGTGTTTTGGGGGGAGGTATGTTTTGTGCAATGTGTGTGTTGTGCGGTATGTGCGTATATTTATGTATGCCGCGGTGTTTGTGTGTTGGGTGTTGTGTGTGTGCAGCATTGTCTGTGTGTGTGGGTGTCTGTGTATGGCGGTGTTTGTGGTTCCCTGTGTGTGTGTGTGTGTGTGTTGGGGGGAGGTGTGCACCTCCCATCGTGCTCCATCCCCCATGCTGCGCACCCCTCATCGTGCCCCATCCCCTATGCTGCGCATTCCCCATCGTGCTCCATCCCCCATGCTGCGCACCCCCCATCGTGCTCCATCCCCCATGCTGCGCACTCCCCATCGTGCTCCATCCTCCATGCTGCGCACTCCCCATCGTGCTACATCCCCCATGCTGCGCACTCCCCATCGTGCTACATCCCCCATGCTGCGCACCCCATCGTGCTACATCCCCCATGCTGCGCACCCCCCATCGTGCTACATCCCCCATGCTGCGCACCCCATCGTGCTACATCCCCCATGCTGCGCACCCCCCATCGTGCTACATCCCCCATGCTATAATAGTTCTCCTATTATAGGTGGGCGGCACGGTGGCTCAGTGGTTAGCACTGCAGCCTTGCAGCGCTGGGGTCCTGGGTTCAAATCCCACCAAGGACACCATCTGCAAGGAGTTTGTATGTTCTCCCCGTGTTTGCGTGGGTTTCCTCCGGGTACTCCGGTTTCCTCCCACACTCCAAAGACATACAGATAGGGACTCTAGATTGTGAGCCCCAATGGGGACAGTGTTGCAAATGTATGTAAAGCGCTGTGGAATTAATAGCGCTATATAAATGAATAAAATTATTATTAATTATTATTATAATAGGAGGACTGTAATAGGAGGAGTAGTCCTGGGGGGAGAGGAGTATAATGCCGGCTCCCTGCACATGTGTACCGGGAGCCGGTGTACACTGGTAACTATGATACACATCGGGTAACTAAGGGACCTTAGTTACCTGATGTGTATAATGGTTACCAGCGTTCACGGGCTCCGTCAAGATCCCAGCATCGCAAGGTTATGTCTGGCGCTGCTGGGATCGTGACGGTGTAGAAGCAAGCGATATCCCAGGATGTTGTGAGTGTGTGGATGTGATGTGTGAGGTGTGTGTGATCTGATGTGTGTGTGTGTACTCACCTGGGAGTCGGAGCTCCGTGTCAGTTGGGCCAGAGCGAGCGTGCATTGCGTGAGGGGGGCGGGGCCTGCAGAGAGCCGGGGCGAGAGGCCAATCCGTGTGGGGGGGCGGGGCCATGGCGAGCCCAGCGGCCAATCAGCTTTGTGTCACCGTAAGGACACAATTTTGGAGCATGACAGACAGACAGACAGACAGACAGACAGAATAAGGCAATTATATATATAGATATGGGCTGAAAGTGCACACTCCCAGCTGCAATATGAGAGTTTTCACATCCAAATCGGAGAAAGGGTTTAGGAATCATAGCTCTGTAATGCATAGCCTCCTCTTTTTCAAGGGACCAAAAGTAATTGGACAAGGGACTCTAAGGGCTGCAATTAACTCTGAAGGCGTCTCCCTCGTTAACCTGTAATCAATGAAGTAGTTAAAAGGTCTGGGGTTGATTACAGGTGTGTGGTTTTGCATTTGGAAGCTGTTGCTGTGACCAGACAACATGCGGTCTAAGGAACTCTCAATTGAGGTGAAGCAGAACGTCCTGAGGCTGAAAAAAAAGAAAAAATCCATCAGAGAGATAGCAGACATGCTTGGAGTAGCAAAATCAACAGTCGGGTACATTCTGAGAAAAAGGGAATTGACTGGTGAGCTTGGGAACTCAAAAAGGCCTGGGCATCCACGGATGACAACAGTGGTGGATGATCGCCGCATACTTTCTTTGGTGAAGAAGAACCCGTTCACAACATCAACTGAAGTCCAGAACACTCTCAGTGAAGTAGGTGTATCTGTCTCTAAGTCAACAGCAAAGAGAAGACTCCATGAAAGTAAATACAAAGGGTTCACATCTAGATGCAAACCATTCATCAATTCCAAAAATAGACAGGCCAGAGTTACATTTGCTGAAAAACACCTCATGAAGCCAGCTCAGTTCTGGAAAAGTATTCTATGGACAGATGAGACAAAGATCAACCTGTACCAGAATGATGGGAAGAAAGAAGTTTGGAGAAGAAAGGAAACGGCACATGATCCAAGGCACACCACATCCTCTGTAAAACATGGTGGAGGCAACGTGATGGCATGGGCATGCATGGCTTTCAATGGCACTGGGTCACTTGTGTTTATTGATGACATAACAGCAGACAAGAGTAGCCGGATGAATTCTGAAGTGTACCGGGATATACTTTCACCCCAGATTCAGCCAAATGGCGCAAAGTTGATCGGATGGCGCTTCATAGTACAGATGGACAATGACCCCAAGCATACAGCCAAAGCTACCCAGGAGTTCATGAGTGCAAAAAAGTGGAACATTCTGCAATGGCCAAGTCAATCACCAGATCTTAACCCAATTGAGCATGCATTTCACTTGCTCAAATCCAGACTTAAGACGGAAAGACCCACAAACAAGCAAGACCTGAAGGCTGCGGCTGTAAAGGCCTGGCAAAGCATTAAGAAGGAGGAAACCCAGCGTTTGGTGATGTCCATGGGTTCCAGACTTAAGGCAGTGATTGCCTCCAAAGGATTCGCAACAAAATATTGAAAATAAAATTATTTTGTTTGGGTTTGGTTTATTTGTCCAATTACTTTTGACCTCCTAAAATGTGGAGTGTTTGTAAAGAAATGTGACAATTCCTACAATTTCTATCAGATATTTTTGTTCAAACCTTCAAATTAAACGTTACAATCTGCACTTGAATTCTGTTGTAGAGGTTTCATTTCAAATCCAATGTGGTGGCATGCAGAGCCCAACTCGCCAAAATTGTGTCACTGTCCAAAGATTTCTGGACCTAACTGTATCTGGTTTTCTTACTGACACCTCATAGGCTCATACCCTCATCATGCAACCACCTGGTGGTGCCATGTTGACTCTATACAACATCATGGTGGTGTCATGTTCAATCTCACCAACAATCTGGTTTTCTTACTGACACCTGATAGGCTCATACCCTCTTGATGCAACCACCTGGTGGTGCCATGTTGACTCTGTAAACCATCATGGTGGTGTCATGTTCTATCTCACCAACTATCTGGTTTTCTTACTGACACCTGGTAGGCTCTTACCCTCTTCATACAACCACCTGGTGGTGCCATGTTCTGTCCACCTGGTGCCCCTTTGTGTCCAATCGCCTGGTGATGATATGTTCCCTTTATGCATCCACTTGGTAGCCTTCAGGTTCTACTTTTACAGCAACCTCTGGGTGCCATATTGTCTCAATGTGGTTACGCTCATGTGAGAAATGTCCTTACAACCCCATCTCAGGAAATCCTCTTGTAGAGCAACATAACCTGCACATGCCCTCGATGGCGGCACATCCTGAATTCTCAGTAGACTTCTCTCCCATGGGGTCCTTCCATTCATTTGTCCTCTCCTAGGTTCTAATAAAAGACTTACCAGAAACTCTTGTAGCTTAGAGAACATGCATGCTGTAACTGCCGGGAAGTTGCACATCACACGGTCCGTCCCAAAACCACAATGTACTCTCTCTCCAACTTGTGATAAACATCAGATCATTCCTACACAAGGCTTCAAAAATAGTCAGAACTTTGAAACCTGTTCCCGTAACATCGACGGACGCCCAGTTGCACCCGTACAGATGGGATGTAAGGATGTGATATGTGGAAATTGTGAAATACATTACACCCTATGTATTATCTGTAGTTTTCAGAGACCGTGGATTATCTCACGATTTCACGATTGAGCAAAGTGTTGGGTTTATTGAAATTCTTCTTTCCCCCAATACCAGCCATAACGGGACTGTCATCAGGGGTCCCAATAACACTGGAATCACTGCCAAAAATCGATTTGGTATGGGACGCACAGCGAATGTTCGCCTTTTTAGATATATAGATCGCCGAATCTCCCATGAAAATTTTCCGAACTACTTGCATTCACCACCATGGAGAATGCACAGCTTACTATGCAATTATTGAGTGTTCTGTATGCGATTAGCTCCTGAGCGCCCCCTAGTGGTTACTGGAGTCACCCACAATTTTGTTACTTAAAAGGGGTGGTTTACTACTCTGCACTAGTGACCACATCTCTGTAAAACTGATAGGGAAGGCTTTTTCCAAACACCTTGTTCAGTCAATTCTGCCCAGCAGCGCTGTCACGGCCCGTTCATCCCCATGAAGTGACTCCTCCTGGGCTCCGTGATGTCTGGGATCTGGTGAAGTCACGTCAACTTGCAGTCTTCCTGAGTGTCTTGACTGTGGGTGGAGTTTCATCTCTCGTCACAGCCCAGCTTCGCTCCTGCATGCGCGCTCTGCAGTGAAGGAGGAGGGAGCAGGGAGATGCCGGACTGTGACGCTGGACTGTGATGCTGGGCTGTGGGTGGAGTTTCACCGCTCGTCACAGCCCAGCATCGCTCCTGCATGCGCGCTCTGCAGCGAAGGAGGAGGGAACAGGGAGATGCTGGACTGTGACGCTGGACTGTGATGCTGGGCTGTGGGTGGAGTTTCACCGCTCGTCACAGCCCAGCATCGCTCCTGCATGTGCTCTCTGCAGTGAAGGAGGAGGGAACAGGGAGATGCTGGACTGTGATGCTGGGCTGTGGGTGGAGTTTCACCGCTCGTCACAGCCCAGCGTTACTCCTGCATGCGCGCTCTGCAGTGAAGGAGGAGGGAGCAGGGAGATGCTGGACTGTGACGCTGGACTGTGACGCTGGGCTGTGGGTGGAGTTTCACCGCTCGTCACAGCCCAGCATCGCTCCTGCATGCGCGCTCTGCAGTGAAGGAGCAGGGAGATGCTGGACTGTGACGCTGGACTGTGACGCTGGGCTGTGGGTGGAGTTTCACCGCTCGTCACAGCCCAGCATCGCTCCTGCATGCGCGCTCTGCAGTGAAGGAGCAGGGAGATGCTGGACTGTGACGCTGGACTGTGATGCTGGGCTGTGGGTGGAGTTTCACCGCTCGTCACAGCCCAGCATCGCTCCTGCATGCGCGCTCTGCAGCGAAGGAGGAGGGAACAGGGAGATGCTGGACTGTGATGCTGGGCTGTGGGTGGAGTTTCACCGCTCGTCACAGCCCAGCATCGCTCCTGCATGCGCGATCTGCAGTGAAGGAGGAGGAAGCAGGAAGATGCTGGGTTGTGACGCTGGGCTGTGGGTGGAGTTTCACCGCTCGTCACAGCCCAGCATCGTTCCTGCTTGCGGCGCTCTGCAGTGAAAAAAGCGCGCGAGCGAGATGCTGGGCTATGATGAGAGGTGAAACTCCACCCACAGCCCAGTCACTCGGGAAGACTGTGGCCGGCCTCAGTGGTGTCATGTCAATGGGAAGTTGACGTGACAACACCGGATCCCAGAGGTCACGGAGACTGGGGGTCATTTCATGGCGATGAGCGGACAGAGGCAGAATTGGCTGAACAAGGTATTTAGAAAAAGCCTTCCCTATCAGTTTTACAGGGGTGTGGCCACTATTACAGAGTAGTGAACCAACCCTTTAACTCGTTTCCACTATTTTTCCATTTTGCTTTTTTTGTTGACCTAGTCCTTGTTTGGTTTTTTTTTATTGTGTGAGTTGTATTTTTTAATGGCACTACTTAGTTTTCTATACATTGTGTTAAAAAAAAACACAAAAAAAACCAGGAGAAAAATTTCTTTGTGAAAAAAAAAAGTGAAAAAGACAGGAATTCCACCATTGACTTTTTTTTCATTTAGTACAGTAAAGATAAAATGTTACCATTCTTCTTATTTACAGTTTTACAAAGTTGTAACTTTACTTCCACCTTTGTGAGAAGTTTTTGCAACAGCTGCAGTTCTTATTCATAGCAGTTTAGTGAATATTTAGCTTTTAGATCACTTTATATACTTTTATAGTAATTATGGGGGATAAATTATATGAAATGGTAGTAGTTTGCACTTTTACAGATGCAGGAACACTATGTTTAATTATTTGATAAATTATTACATTTAAATACTTTTTTTTTTTACATTTTTGTTTTACAAACTTTGATCATGCAATTTCATACATCTGCCACATTCGTAGAATTTAAGGTGATGGGATACACAAGATTTACCTTTAATATCAAAAGATCTGGATCTAACCCCACCATGCGTGATACTAAAGAACCCCACATCTGGACCTGATCCCTATTACATAATGTTACGTTTTAATGTCATTTTTTTAAAGCAATCTCCATGTATTTAGGTAGGTTATGTGTCCTATCATCTGATCAGGCAGTATATCTAAGCCTTTCCTATACGCTGCACACTCCTTTTGCCAAAATTTATTTCTTTATCATTTTGTTGTAAGTATTTTCATTTTGTTTTTCTAAACGGTTGTAAATGGAAACATATTATTATATTATTTAATAATTATTCAATAATTCTTTAATAATTAAATAAATAATTTAATAATTATTATTATTTATTTATAAATTTATTATTTTTTTTATTATTTCATTACGACAGAAGCGTAATTTTCGAAAACCTTGACTTGTCCTTTACGTGCGCTGAAAATTGTTACCAGTACTGAGCACCCGAGCATGATAGTGCCCGCTCATCACTAGTTACGAGTACTGAGCACCCGAGCATGGTAGTGCCCCGCTCATCACTAGTTACGAGTACTGAGCACCCGAGCATGGTAGTGTCCGCTCATCACTAGTTAACAGTACTGAGCACCTGAGCATGGAAGTGCCCGCTCATCACTAGTTACGAGTACTGAGCACCCGAGCATGGTAGTGCCTGCTCATCACTAGTTACGAGTACTGAGCACCCGAGCATGGTAGTGCCCCGCTCATCACTAGTTACGAGTACTGAGCACCCGAGCATGATAGTGCCCGCTCATCACTAGTTACGAGTACCGAGCACCCGAGCATGGTAGTGCCCCGCTCATCACTAGTTACGAGTACTGAGCACCCGAGCATGATAGTGCCCGCTCATCACTAGTTACGAGTACCGAGCACCCGAGCATAGTAGTGCCCCGCTCATCACTAGTTACCAGTACTGAGCACCCGAGCATGATAGTGCCCGCTCATCACTAGTTACGAGTACTGAGCACCCGAGCATGGTAGTGCCCCGCTCATCACTAGTTACTAGTACTGAGCACCCGAGCATGGTAGTGTCCGCTCATCACTAGTTAACAGTACTGAGCACCTGAGCATGGAAGTGCCCGCTCATCACTAGTTACGAGTACTGAGCACCCGAGCATGGTAGTGCCTGCTCATCACTAGTTACGAGTACTGAGCACCCGAGCATGGTAGTGCCCGCTCATCACTAGTTACGAGTACTGAGCACCCGAGCATGATAGTGCCCGCTCATCACTAGTTACGAGTACCGAGCACCCGAGCATGGTAGTGCCCTGCTGATCACTAGTTACGAGTACTGAGCACCCGAGCATGATAGTGCCCGCTCATCACTAGTTACGAGTACCGAGCACCCGAGCATGGTAGTGCCCCGCTCATCACTAGTTACTAGTACTGAGCACCCGAGCATGGTAGTGTCCGCTCATCACTAGTTACGAGTACTGAGCACCCGAGCATCGTAGTGTCCGCTCATCACTAGTTACCAGTACTGAGCACCTGAGCATGGAAGTGCCCGCTCATCACTAGTTACGAGTACTGAGCACCCGAGCATGGTAGTGCCTGCTCATCACTAGTTACGAGTACTGAGCACCCGAGCATGGTAGTGCCCGCTCATCACTAGTTACGAGTACTGAGCACCTGAGCATGGTAGTGCCCGCTCATCACTAGTTACCAGTACAGAGCACCTGAGCATGGTAGTGCCCGCTCATCACTAGTTACGAGTACTGAGCACCTGAGCATGGTAGTGCCCGCTCATCACTAGTTACGAGTACTGAGCACCCGAGCATGGTAGTGCCCGCTCATCACTAATCACGATTGGCATTTGTCTTGAAGGGCGTGCAAACGTTTTTCAGTTATTATTTATTTGCTCTATTTGCCTGTATTTAAAGTAAAAATAAATGAAGCAACCTTGTAAATTATCTCAAAAATATTTTATGTTTGTGCAAATTTTATCCAGACCCATGTGTCTCCCTCCAGAGATATAGACCACAAAAAAACCTGCTATGTAGTCTGATTCCCTATATCAGAAAAAGAGGAGTCACACTTGACTGCGGTCTCTGACTACATACAAGGCATGTTTGTAGTCTGTAGCCATGGAGACCATTCTGAATAGGAACTGTATACAATTTTGTTTTATTTATTTATTTATTTATTTTTTTAGACTTTTAGTCACAATTACTTGTTTAGAATCTGAAAATGAAACGGCCACATTGTCAGTCCACATAGCCCTTCCAATGCTCAGCTACTCCCTATATGTGTATATAAAAATCTAGTAAGTAGCCGATCTATCTGCTAAAATGAGATTTCAGCTTCCACAGAGGTCGATATCCAAATTCTCTAAGGGGAAAATTATGATGGGGTGATATGGTAGCGGTGCACTGCTGCACAATTGGGCAGTTTTACTCATCAGCACTCCAGAAGAAGACAACCCTTAATTGGTTGTCTCCCAGCTTTCCCATCAACCTGTGTACCGAAGAAACAACTAAACAGATTTTCATTTTCTTTCACCTTAATTTTATCATTTCTTGTGATTTTTTTTTTTTAAAGTCACTTTTTTTTGTTGTCTTGTGATCTTTCCTGACTTATTTTGAGCAAAATTAATAAATAATGGTGCACAGAGTTCATGAATATACGCAAAATCAAAAAGCTTTTTTTCTTTTGTCTGTAATCCGTTTGGCAACTATTTAGTTAAAAAAAAAAAATTGTTAAACTAAAAATATGCGCCAGTGATTCAGGTGTATGTAAAAGAGGGGAACTGTAGAACATTTGCACCAAATTTTGCAAGTTGCAAATAATGAATATAAAAGAAGGGGGACTGGAGAACATTTGCTCTAAATTTTGCAAGTTGCAAATTAGGAATGTAAAAGAAGGGGGACTGGAGAAAATTTGCTCCAAATTTTGCAAGTTGAAAAATGAATGTAAAAAGAGGGGGACTGGTGAACATTTGCTCTAAATTTTGCAAGTTGCAAATAATGAATATAAAAGAAGGGGGACTGGAGAACATTTGCTCCAAATTTTGCAAGTTGAAAAATGAATGTAAAAAGAGGGGGACTGGTGAACATTTGCTCCAAATTTTGCAAGTTGCAAATGATGAATATAAAAGAAGGGGGACTGGTGAACATTTACTCCAAATTTTGCAAGTTGCAAATGATGAATATAAAAGAAGGGGGACTGGAGAACATTTACTCCAAATTTTGCAAGTTGCAAATGATGAATGTAAAAGGAGGGGGACTGGAGAACATTTGCTCCAAATTTTGCAAGTTGCAAATGATGAATATAAAAGAAGGGGGACTGGTGAACATTTGCTCCAAATTTTGCAAGTTGCAAATGATGAATGTAAAAGGAGGGGGACTGGAGAACATTTGCTCCAAATTTTGCATGTTGCAAATGATGAATATAAAAGAAGGGGGACTGGTGAACATTTGCTCCAAATTTTGCAAGTTGCAAATGATGAATATAAAAGAAGGGGGACTGGAGAACATTTACTCCAAATTTTGCAAGTTGCAAATGATGAATGTAAAAGGAGGGGGACTGGAGAACATTTGCTCCAAATTTTGCAAGTTGCAAATGATGAATGTAAAAGGAGGGGGACTGGTGAACATTTGCTCCAAATTTTGCAAGATGCAAATGATGAATATAAAAAAGGGGGACTGGAGAACATTTGCTCCAATTTTGTAAGTTGCCAATGATGAATATAAAAGAAGGGGGACTGGAGAACATTTGCTCAAAAATTTTGCAACTTTTCTAACAGTTGCAAATTATGAATCAGGCAAAAAGCAGTTGCAAACCCTAAACTCTGTCTACAATAAGGACCAAAAAAACAAATGGTGAACACCTATAAGATATAATTTAAAAAAAGTTGCAAATGAAAAGATAAATATGGTGTGTGTATATATGTATGTGTATATGTGTGTGTGTGTGTGTGTGTGTGTGTGTATATATGTATGTATATATGTGTATATATATATATATATATATATATATATATATATATATATATATATATATATATATATATAATATAATATAATATAATATAATATAATATAATATAATATAATATATAAAAAATAAATAAATGCAACGCTCCAAAGATTTGGCAAAAACAAAAATCAAAACCAGGCATTAATGTAGTAATGAATTGGACCCTTGGAGTATTGTGTTGAATATTCGGGGGACATATTATGACTATTAATCAATAATTAGGCAGATGCAACTTTTTTAATGCCACCACCCTGACATGAGGTTCACCTTAGTAGTGTAATGAATCACTAATTGACTAATCGGGAATCCAACCGAACAGCGATACCACTTCTGCTATAGAAGACGGTGCCTGATGATTTATAGAGAGATAGAGAAGTATCTCTCATCACCATTACATCCTTGAGGTCAGCATCTCGGATCTTGAGCTCCGGCAGGTGCAGAAGATTCCCCAGACCTTGACGTCTTAAGTAATGGCTGAGGATGCCGCCGTACACACATTATCAGGAAAGCGGATCCAGCCGCTGTACCCTGCACATGTTGCACTTTTATCCTTGTAACCAGTGAAATGCAGCTGTTATTTACCAACCGGCCGTCTGACAACCCTGGACATCCCTACTAGAGCGGTAATAGAAGACAAATGGTTGTCACTCAGCTTTCTAGGAACTGATGTAGTTAAAAGCAAATGATACGAATGAGATTTGTTGGAATTCGTGATGGGTGAACCCGAACTGTAAAGTTTGGGGTCTGTGCACGGACCCCAAACACTGACTTCTAAGTGAAGTCCATGTTACTGTTTGGGTTCGGCCACCCGGGTAAAAAAAAAAGTTAAAAGAAAGCAAAATAGATATTAAAACAAGAGAACTATACTTACCGAGTCTCCCGCACAGCTGTCACACTACATCCGGGTCCCATCATTAGCTCTCATGCATATTCACTGCTTCCCCCGCCCACCCTCTGTGATTGGTTGTAGTCAGACTGCCGGCATCTGTGATTGGTTATGGAGTTATAAAAATAAATGATTGGAAAAAATACGACATATTGATGCAGAGCATAGATAAAGCAGATGGCTACAGGATGCAGCCCCCGCCTGCAAACTGCATGCGGTCACTGCGGCTTCAGAGGCACACTGACAGAGCCGCAGCTGTAATTGCTCATCAGGGTTTCCCTAATGGTTAGTTTTGTTTTTTTGATGGGGAATTGAAGTATTGAAGGGGTTGCCCAAGACATTTACAAATCACCTGCATCAAATGTTCTACAATGGAAAGATAAGTCACCTAGATTGTGAGCCCCAATGGGGACAGTGTTGCCATCGTATGTAAAGTGCTGTAGAATTAACATCGCTATATAAATTAATAAATATATTATTATATATAAGTCATCGATAAATCGATAAAGGAGGATCCTGCCGGCCTTTGGGCATCATGTCAATTTTTTTTCACTTGAATGGCCAAATGCAGAGGAAAATGGTGCACACTCCAATTTTGTTCCTTGGATCACTCCCTGCCTCATTGAATACCACTGGTCCGATTGTGATCCGATACTTTTAATGGATACCAGTTGGACCGAAAACCTGAGCCTGAGCCCTTATTTTAGCTCATGTTCAACTCTTGCCCTGTTTTTTTGAGTATCCAGAAAAGCTTTTTTTAGTTGAACATAAGATGCTCCTGTGTCGCCCGGGGACCAGGGGGTACTCCGATCCGGGCCACGAGGTCACTTCTGTGGGTATCACGGTGGCGTGACCCGGTCTGTGATCCCAGGCTCCACAGTAAAAGGGGGTTTTTAAGGGAGATTGTCCGTGACGCCACCCACGGTTGTGGTGATTGTATGGACACCACCGCTGCTCTGTATGGGGATCCCGGGAGCGGTGACAGGGAGCAGCAAAGTTGTTGGTTCTCCCCTCCGTGGGTAGGGGGGTTGGTTGTCCCGGGACCCGGTGATGGGGATAAGCAGGGAGCAGGGCGCAGTGCTGCGGTGCGGTGCCTGAGGGCACGGGCGTACTCACAAGTAGTTCACACAGAGTCACTGGTAACTAGGAATCGCCGGTGTCCGCAGCCTTCGGTACGGGGTGTTAGTGTCAAACACACGGTGCAGCAGCTCCTGTTGTTCTTTCCCTGCAGCCAGGTGCCTTTCTCTCCACTCTCTTCCTCCTTCTCCTCAGCCGGGAACGGGGAATACACTCCCCTGCAGTGATCCGGGTCACCCAGGTACCGGGGGGCCACTACCCTGTCCGGCTACCTCTGGCCCCTTCCTCACTTACAGCCTGTCCCGGCCCTCTCGGAGCATGCTTCACTATCAGCCTGGGAGCTACAACTCCAGACTCCTCTTCTGTCTGTCTCTCCAAACACTCTGCTCCAGCCCCTCCCCTCTGCTCTGCTTTTCTCTTACACTGGGGGCTGTGGTTTGTCCTGCTGCACCGGTGTGAGATCAGATTACCAAGGAGGATTAACTCTTTCTGTGACAACCTGGCTTTGCCAGGGCGTCACACACCCCCTTGGTAAAACACGGCCCGTCCTCGGGCCATCTGGCCACCAACATTTATTAAAACTGGAAAAATCAACACATTACAATCATACATCTTCCCACATTGGGAGGTACGTTTTCTAAAACTTTAAACCGTTCTGCCACCCCACACCTGCGGAGCAGATGGCCTCCTCCTGAACTTGAGGGCGTTCAAGAGGGGTGACAGTCCATAAAACAGTCAACTTTTTAACTTGTGGGTAGCCGTCCATGCTCCTCTACCACTGCTGCTGCCGCCACTCCCAGTACGGGGCACAGGTTCCGTGCTCTGCCTCCTGCTCAGAAGCCAGGCCCACTTGGATGCCCTCGGCGCCGGCTACAACCGGCCTCGCTAACTGCCGAGGGCTCCATCTCTCACTGGCCTGCTCCTCCTCTCTGCAGGTGCACTCCGGCTGCTCCACAGCCGGGACGGGGTACCTGGGAGCGGCTGGCGCCATATCTGGGGCAGACTTCCAATCGGGTGCCACCTCCGTTGCGGCCGGGCGGACTGCCGGAGCCGACGTCATCACCGTGGCGGCTGGGCGGACTGCCGGAGCCGGGTAAAATGTCATCGGGGTTGCGGCTACTGCTTGTCCAGGAACGGAATTAGGCAAAGTCCTGGCGTCCCTGCCTTTACAGTCCTGGTCACATGAACTGCGGTTCCTTCCTGCTGCTCCCCCTTGGTACTCGGGAGCAGTCCTTCCAGCAACTTTTAAAGTTTTCCTTTCGCTTCCGGTCCTCCGGAGCTTCACCTCCGCCCGCGTTCTCAGGGGGCGGAGCCTCTTTTTCGCGCCCACCGCTTGGGGAAGAAGGCGCTGGGCGGGAGATTTTCGCGCCCAAAATGGCGGCAAAGATGGCGACTTTCAAAATTTTTGCAGCGGATCACCGCTGACAGTCCAGAATAAGGTGCACTTCCTCCAGGTAACTGGATGGGTTCGATCCTGTTCGTGACGCCAAATGTGTCGCCCGGGGACCAGGGGATACTCAGATCCGGGCCACGAGGTCACTTCTGTGGGTATCACGGTGGCGTGACCCGGTCTGTGATCCCAGGCTCCACAGTAAAAGGGGGTTTGTTAAGGGAGATTGTCCGTGATGCCACCCACGGTTGTGGTGATTGTATGGATTGTATGGACACCACCGCTGCTCTGTATGGGGATCCCGGGAGCGGTGACAGGGAGCAGCAAAGTTGTTGGTTTTCCCCTCCGTGGGTAGGGGGTAGTTTTCCGGGGGCCCAGTGATGGGGATAAGCAGGGAGCAGGGCGCAGTGCTGCGGTGCGGTGCCTGAGGGCACGGGCGTACTCACAAGTAGTTCACACAGAGTCACTGGTAACTAGGAATCGCCGGTGTCCGCAGCCTTCGGTACGGGGTGTTAGTGTCCCACACACGGTGCAGCAGCTCCTGTTGTTCTTTCCCTGCAGCCAGGTGCCTTTCTCTCCACTCTCTTCCTCCTTCTCCTCAGCCGGGAACGGGGAATACACTCCCCTGCAGTGATCCGGGTCACCCAGGTACCGGGGGCCACTACCCTGCCCGGCTACCTCTGGCCCCTTCCTCACTACAGCCTGTCCCGGCCCTCTCGGAGCACACTTCACTATCAGCCTGGGAGCTACAACTCCAGACTCCTCTTCTGTCTGTCTCTCCAAACACTCTGCTCAGCCCCTCCCCTCTGCTCTGCTTTTCTCTTACACTGGGGGCTGTGGTTTGTCCTGCTGCACCGGTGTGAGATCAGATTACCAAGGAGGATTAACTCTTTCTGTGACAACCTGGCTTTGCCAGGGCGTCACACTCCTTTAAGATTTTTGCAGGTTCTAGACGTCATGATGGTCAGTGATTAGTAAAATCCCTTAAAACTCCCTCCTTAGTACAAAGACGCTGTACAAAGGGCTAGTAAGACGTAGTACAGCGTATTCTCCACTAGGTGGCAGCAGAGTAGTGAAGGAGAGACAAAGTCACACTGTAATAGAAAGGCAGCTGAAGTACAGCTGAGTAACTTCAGCAGGCAGTTAACAGGCGAACCACCAGGGGGCAATAGAGTAGTCAAACAGTCAGGGTCGAGCCAGAAAAGTCAAGTCACTGCAAAGGGAGGATCAATATCAAAGTCAGAAAATAGAGTCGAAAGTTGGGAGATCAGGTATTCAGAGGGAAACACAAACAACAGACAGGAGCGGGAAGTCAGGGACCGGGACAGGCAGACGGACGGGGGAGGGTACAGGTCAGGACACAGTAGAAGGGAGGCAGGACAGAAAATAGAAAAAAAGAAAAGATTAATCTTAGTCCTGAGAGAACAGAAGTGGTACAAGGCAGCTTATGGCATATCTGGCAGAGACATCCATTAATTTCTCACCATCCAATCCAGGCAGGCAAAGAAGTTAAACCATATGTGTCCAAAAATGCAGTTATGTGTAATAATGAGAAATGACACAAGGAAAAAGTATTGAACACACTTAATGAAATTTATTTAATACTACATACAAATGTCTTTCTTGGTGCTGAAGTTTCCAGACGCCTCCTGTATGGAGACACTAGTCGCCTGCATTGCTCAGGTGGGATTTTGGTCCATTCTTCCACACACACACACCTCACATCCTGCAGGTCCTGACTCCATCTATGAACTCTGAGCTTTAGTTCCTTCCATACATTTTCTATTGGATTCAGCTCCGGTGATTGGCTCGGCCATGCTAGCAGATTTATTATGTCTTTGAAACCAGCTGAGTGCTTCCTTGGCCGTGTGTTTGGGATCATTGTCTTGCTTAAATGTCCACCCACGTTTCATCTTCATCACTTTGGTAGATGGCAGCAGATTTTTCTCAGGAATATCTTGGTACATTTGATCATTCATCCTTCTTTCAAAGATATGAAGTTTGCCAGTGCCATATGCTGAAAAACAGCCGCACACCATGATGTTCCCACCTCCACACTTCACTGTTGTTGGTCTTTACGGGTGTTTTGCCTCCAAACATGGTGTGTATTTTGGCCTCCAAAGAGTTCATTTTTGGTCTCATCTGATCAGACTATATTCTCCAGTATTTCACAGACTTGGCTAAATGTTGTTGAGCAAATTTGAAATGAGCTTGAATCTGCCTTTTGTTCAGCAATGCAGTCTTGCGTGGTGAGCGTGCATACAGGAGCGTGCATACAGGCCATGGAGGGGGAGTGCATTACTTATTGTTTTCTTTCAAACAATTGTACCTGCTGATTGTAGATCTTTTTGTAGCTCTTCACAGGTGGTCCTTGGCTCTTTGACAACTCTCCTAATAATTCTTTTCACTCCCCAGTCTGAAGTCTTGCGGGGGGGCACCTGGTCATAGTCGAGTTATGGTAAAATGATGATGTTTCCACTTCCAGTTTATGGCCCCACTAAACCTTCAGTAGTTTAGACATTCTTCTGCAACCAATGGCATCAGTATGTTTTATTGTCCAGTAATGGAGTCTAACGTGGTGAGCATGCATACAGGAGCATGCATACAGGTCATGGAGGGGGAGTGCATTACTTATTGTTTTGATTGAAACAATTGTACCTGCTGATTCCCAGGTATTTCTGTAGCTCTCCCAGTTTGTATTTGGCTCTTGGATAACTCTTCTAATACTTCTTTTCACTCCTCTGTCTCAAATCTTGAGGGTAGCACCTGTCTTTGCCAATTTATGTTGAAATTATGTCCTTTCCGCTTCCACATTATGGCCCCCACAGCTCACTGGAACCTTCAGTAGTATAGAAAAAGCTTTTAAAAAAGGGCTGGATGATTTCCTCAGTACACCCAACATTGTTGGTTATAAATGATTTACTGACAAAATGTCCAATTGGTGGAGGAAGGTTGAACTAGATGGACCTAGGTCTTTTTTTCAACCTATGTAACTATATTTACATTCTTCTGTAACCAATGCCATCAGTATTTTTTTCACCAATATGGTGGTAAAGGTCTCGAGACAGCTCACTGGTTTTACCCATCATGAGATGTTTCTTGTGTGGCACCTTGCTAATGAGACACCTTTTTATAGGCCATCAGTTGGACCAGCTCATATTATTTTTCACTAAGCAGCAGGATTGCTTTCTAATTACTGATAGATTTCAGCTGCTGTCATCATTTTCCATGTCTTTTTGTACCTTTCTTTCTTCATGTGTTCACTACTTTTTCCCCTGTGTAATTTCCGGACACCTATGGTTTGATTCCTTTACCTTTGGATGAGTTGTTACTGACATCTTGTGAGAAATTCATGTCAATAGCACCTTTAGAAATATATTTACTTAAAAAAATTGGTGACGTGTTCAATACTTGTTTCATTCGCTGTATATTAAAAGATAAGTCCAAATGTAATGTCACCTGGACATCAGCCATAGAATGATATATGACGGGGATGACGGGCTGGATCCCTCTCTGTGGACTAGTCCTAACCAGCCCGTGACATGCGTGGCTTTACAAGCGCGTTCCCATCGGAAAGACTCCAGTTGTTTTGTATCCAGGACTCACGCTGACAAAGCATAATATAGGACAAAATACATGTTCCCAGGTTTTATTAGCCACTTAATAATCTGTGTAAGCTGCGGTAATTAGCAGGTAATAGTTACATAATTAGCAGATTTGTTCTTTTTCCATCTTTGTGATTGAAGATCTTCCAAAAAAGTACACAGAGGACTTCCGCTACATCAACAAAGGGTGCGGAGATGAGGAATATGGATTTAGGATGGATGGGAGTATTGGCGGCCATTGCTTTGGGTTGATTGGGTCACTTTCTGATGCCTAAAGGGTGTATTTTACGCCCATTACATGCCCTGACATAATACCCATACTAATGATGCCAGCCTTAATGTAGCCTCCATAGTGCCAGCCTTATTATATCACCCATAGTGCCAGCCTTATTGTATCGCCCATAGTGCCAGCCTTATTGTATCACCCATAGTGCCAGCCTTATTGTATCGCCCATAGTGCCAGCCTTATTGTATCGCCCATAGTGCCATCCTTATTGTATCGCCCATAGTGCCATCCTTATTGTATCGCCCATAGTGCCAGCCTTATTGTATCGCCCATAGTGCCAGCCTTATTGTATCACCCATAGTGCCAGCCTTATTGTATCGCCCATAGTGCCAGCCTTATTGTATCGCCCATAGTGCCATCCTTATTGTATCGCCCATAGTGCCAGCCTTATTGTATTGCCCATAGTGCCATCCTTATTGTATCGCCCAGTGCCAGCCTTATTGTATCGCCCATAGTGCCAGCCTTATTGTATCGCCCATAGTGCCAGCCTTATTGTATCACCCATAGTGCCAGCCTTATTGTATCGCCCATAGTGCCAGCCTTATTGTATCGCCCATAGTGCCATCCTTATTGTATCGCCCATAGTGCCAACCTTATTGTATCGCCCATAGTGCCAGCCTTATTGTATCGCCCATAGTGCCAGCCTTATTGTATCGCCCATAGTGCCAGCCTTTCCATGTCATCTGAATGCTATTATATAAAAACAAGTCACAATCTGGAGCAATTATTATAACTTTATTATATAATATGTATAATTTTATCATTTTTGGAGGGGTTTATGTCCAATATTGGATTTGTTTTTCTGAACTTTTGAGAGAGTCCTGGAAAGTAAATGACTAAACTGTCAGGACTTTCAGTTCTTCCATATTATAGGAAGTGGGTATGGAGGATGATGATGGCTCCGCTGTCTGTAACATGCAACCAGCGTATAAAAGTGCAGATGGAACAGAATCTCTGGGTGGTGTCACCGCACACAACCTGACGGGGGTTATATATAGACACAAGAGCGATGACACAGCAAGAACACGGGATGCACTCATCTCATAGCCCGCTACTTGTGTGCACCAAAAAAAGGGAATCTCTAAAAAGCTTTGGTTATACAGTTGTCAATAGCTGTTACACGGGTTGTGCGGAATTATGGGAAAGGTCCTGGTGGGGTCCAACACCCGACACCTCCACCTAGAGATGAACACCACAGCGCCATACTCTGATTGTGGCCAACGTCAGGTACTGCAAGTCGGCTTCATTCTGATCAGAGCTGATCTACAGTACTTGGTCTAGAGAGCTTGGGGTGTTTGGCTCCATACACTGGTAACAGGTCATTTGTGGAGGTGACTCCACTGATCACATATTGATGACCTAGTTTAAAGATAGCTCATCAATAAAATAATAGTCCACAACCCCTTTAAATGGGTTATTGCCATCGTCAAGATGTGTAGTAGGTGTAATAATAGTATTAGCAAAAACCTTCAATTAGAAATGTAGTATAGTTCTTCTGATTCATTATGTAGCTTACCTCATGTTCAGGGCATTGCAGGACCATTGGTTTCCATGGTTATGACCACTAGCAACTAACTGTGACGATAAGCATGGTTGTTACCAAGGATACCTAAGGTCCTGAAATACCCTGAACATGAGGTAAGGGACATAGAAATATAGTATAGTTCTTCTGATTCACTATGTCTTTTACCTCATGTTTAGGGCATTGCATTATGACCACTAGCAACTAACTAACTGTGACTATATGCATGGTCATAACCAAGGATGGTCCCTTATGTCATGTTCAGGGCATTTTAGGACCTTGGGTATCCTTTGTTACAACAACGCATATACCATAGTCACACATAGTTGCTAGTGGTCAAAGCCATGGATACCTAAGGAAAGCCATGGATACCTAAGGTCCTCCAATATCCTGAACATGAGTTAAGGGACATAGTGAATCAGAAGAATTATACGACATTTCTATGTCCCTTATGTCATGTTCAGGGCATTGCAGGACCTTGGGTATCCATTGTTACAACAACGCATATAGTCACAGTTAGTTGCTAGTGGTCATAACCATGGATACCTTAAGTCCTGCAATGCCCTGAACATGAGGTAAAGGACATAGTGAATCAGAAGAATTATACTACATTTCTAATTGGAGGTGTTTGCTAACACTGTTACACCTACGACATATTGGATAAGATCTTTTAGAGATGGGAATAGCCCTTTAAGTATCTCCAGTTGCAACTACCGTGTTTCTCAAAAAATAAGACAGGGTCTTATATTATTTTTTTGCTTCGAAAGATGGGCTAGGCCTTTTTTTTTTCAGGGAATGTCTTTTTTTTTTTTTAACATGAACATAAACCCACATTTATTCTTGCACGAAAAAAGAAATCAACATTTATTCAAATATAATCATATCACATTCTGAAACATGAACATAACTCTCCAAACTCTCCTATCTATCTATCTATCTATCTATCTATCTATCTATCTATCTATCTCTCTCTCTCTATCTATCTATCCCTCTATCTATCCTTCTATCGATCTATCTATCTATCTATGCCTCTATTTATCTATCTATCTATCCCTCTATCTATCTATCTATCTATCTATCTATCTATCTATCTATCCCTCTATCTATCTATCTATCTATCTATCTATCTATCCCTCTATCTATCTATCCCTCTATCTATCTATCCCTCTATCTATCTATCCCTCTATCTATCTATCTATCTATCTATCTATCTATCCCTCTATCTATCTATCTATCTATCTATCTATCTATCTATCTATCTATCCCTCTATCTATCTATCTATCCCTCTATCTATCTATCCCTCTATCTATCTATCTATCTATCTATCTATCTATCCCTCTATCTATATATCCCTCTATCCCTCTATCTATCTATCTATCTATCTATCTATCTATCTATCCCTCTATCTTTCTATCCCTCTATCTTTCTATCCCTCCTATCTATCTATCTATCTATCTATCTATCTATCTATCTATCTATCCCTCTATCTATCTATCCCTCTATCCCTCTATCTATCTATCTATCTATCCCTCTATCTATCTATCTATCTATCTATCTATCTATCTATCCCTCTATCTATCTATCTATCTATCCCTCTATCTATCCATCTATCTATCTATCTATCCCTCTATCTATCTATCCCTCTATCTATCTATCTATCCCTCTATCTATCTATCTATCTATCCCTCTATCTATCCCTCTATCTATCTATCTATCTATCTATCTATCCCTCTATCTATCTATCCCTCTATCTATCTATCCCTCTATCTATCTATCTATCCCTCTATCCCTCTATCTATCTATCCCTCTATCTATCCATCTATCTATCTATCTATCCCTCTATCTATCTATCCCTCTATCTATCTATCTATCTATCCCTCTATCTATCTATCTATCTATCCATCTATCCCTCTATCTATCTATCTATCTATCTATCTATCCCTCTATCTATCTATCCCTCTATCTATCTATCTATCCCTCTATCTATCTATCTATCCCTCTATCTATCCATCTATCTATCTATCTATCCCTCTATCTATCTATCTATCTATCCCTCTATCTATCTATCTATCTATCTATCCCTCTATCTATCCCTCTATCTATCTATCTATCTATCTATCCCTCTATCTATCTATCCCTCTATCTATCTATCTATCCCTCTATCTATCTATCCCTCTATCCCTCTATCTATCTATCCCTCTATCTATCTATCCCTCTATCTATCCATCTATCTATCTATCTATCCCTCTATCTATCTATCCCTCTATCTATCTATCTATCCCTCTATCTATCTATCTATCCCTCTATCTATCTATCTATCTATCTATCTATCTATCTATCTATCCCTCTATCTATCTATCCCTCTATCTATCTATCTATCTATCTATCTATCCCTCTATCTATCTATCCCTCTATCTATCTATCCCTCTATCTATCTATCTATCCCTCTATCTATCTATCTATCTATCTATCCCTCTATCTATCCCTCTATCTATCCCTCTATCTATCCCTCTATCTATCCCTCTATCTATCCCTCTATCTATCTATCTATCTACAGTTAGGTCCAGAAATATTTGGACAGTGACACAAGTTTTGTTATTTTAGCTGTTTACAAAAATATGTTCAGAAATACAATTATATATATAATATGGGCTGAAAGTGCACACTCCCAGCTGCAATATGAGAGTTTTCACATCCAAATCGGAGAAAGGGTTTAGGAATCATAGCTCTGTAATGCATAGCCTCCTCTTTTTCAAGGGACCAAAAGTAATTGGACAAGGGACTCTAAGGGCTGCAATTAACTCTGAAGGCGTCTCCCTCGTTAACCTGTAATCATTGAAGTAGTTAAAAGGTCTGGGGTTGATTACAGGTGTGTGGTTTTGCATTTGGAAGCTGTTGCTGTGACCAGACAACATGCGGTCTAAGGAACTCTCAATTGAGGTGAAGCAGAACATCCTGAGGCTGAAAAAAAAGAAAAAATCCATCAGAGAGATAGCAGACATGCTTGGAGTAGCAAAATCAACAGTCGGGTACATTCTGAGAAAAAAGGAATTGACTGGTGAGCTTGGGAACTCAAAAAGGCCTGGGCGTCCACGGATGACAACAGTGGTGGATGATCGCCGCATACTTTCTTTGGTGAAGAAGAACCCGTTCACAACATCAACTCAAGTCCAGAACACTCTCAGTGAAGTAGGTGTATCTGTCTCTAAGTCAACAGTAAAGAGAAGACTCCATGAAAGTAAATACAAAGGGTTCACATCTAGATGCAAACCATTCATCAATTCCAAAAATAGACAGGCCAGAGTTACATTTGCTGAAAAACACCGCATGAAGCCAGCTCAGTTCTGGAAAAGTATTCTATGGACAGATGAGACCAAGATCAACCTGTACCAGAATGATGGGAAGAAAAAAGTTTGGAGAAGAAAGGGAACGGCACATGATCCAACGCACACCACATCCTCTGTAAAACATGGTGGAGGCAACGTGATGGCATGGGCATGCATGGCTTTCATTGGCACTGGGTCACTTGTGTTTATTGATGACATTACAGCAGACAAGAGTAGCCGGATGAATTCTGAAGTGTACCGGGATATACTTTCAGCCCAGATTCAGCCAAATGCCGCAAAGTTGATCGGACGGCGCTTCATAGTACAGATGGACAATGACCCCAAGCATACAGCCAAAGCTACCCAGGAGTTCATGAGTGCAAAAAAGTGGAACATTCTGCAATGGCGAAGTCAATCACCAGATCTTAACCCAATTGAGCATGCATTTCACTTGCTCAAATCCAGACTTAAGACGGAAAGACCCACAAACAAGCAAGACCTGAAGGCTGCGGCTGTAAAGGCCTGGGAAAGCATTAAGAAGGAGGAAACCCAGCGTTTGGTGATGTCCATGGGTTCCAGACTTTAGGCAGTGATTGCCTCCAAAGGATTCGCAACAAAATATTGAAAATAAAAATATTTTGTTTGGGTTTGGTTTATTTGTCCAATTACTTTTGACCTCCTAAAATATGGAGTGTTTGTAAAGAAATGTGACAATTCCTACAATTTATATCAGATATTTTTGTTCAAACCTTCAAATTAAACGTTACAATCTGCACTTGAATTCTGTTGTAGAGGTTTCATTTCAAATCCAATGTGGTGGCATGCAGAGCCCAACTCGCGAAAATTGTGTCACTGTCCAAATATTTCTGGACCTAACTGTATCTATCTATCCCTCTATCTATCTATCCCTCTATCTATCTATCCCTCTATCTATCTATCTATCTATCCCTCTATCTATCCCTCTATCTATCTATCCCTCTATCTATCTATCTATCTATCTATCTATCTATCTATCTATCTATCCCTCTATCCCTCTATCTATCTATCCCTCTATCTATCTATCCCTCTATCTATCTATCCCTCTATCTATCTATCCCTCTATCTATCCCTCTATCTATCCCTCTATCTATCTATCTATCTATCTATCTATCCCTCTATCTATCTATCCCTCTATCTATCTATCCCTCTATCTAGCTATCTATCTATCCCTCTATCTATCTATCCCTCTATCTATCTATCTATCCCTCTATCTATCTATCTATCTATCTATCCCTCTATCTATCTATCCCTCTATCTATCTATCTATCTATCTATCTATCCCTCTATCCCTCTATCTATCTATCCCTCTATCTATCTATCCCTCTATCTATCTATCCCTCTATCTATCTATCCCTCTATCTATCCCTCTATCTATCCCTCTATCTATCTATCTATCTATCTATCTATCCCTCTATCTATCTATCCCTCTATCTATCTATCTATCTATCTATCTATCTATCTATCTATCCCTCTATCTATCCCTCTATCTATCCCTCTATCTATCCCTCTATCTATCTATCTATCTATCTATCTATCCCTCTATCTATCTATCCCTCTATCTATCTATCTATCTATCCCTCTATCTATCTATCCCTCTATCTATCTATCTATCTATCTATCTATCTATCTATCTATCTATCTATCTATCTATCTATCTATCCCTCTATCTATCCCTCTATCTATCTATCTATCTATCTATCTATCCCTCTATCTATCTATCCCTCTATCTATCTATCCCTCTATCTATCTATCCCTCTATCTATCTATCCCTCTATCTATCTATCTATCTATCTATCTATCCCTCTATCTATCCCTCTATCTATCTATCTATCCCTCTATCTATCCCTCTATCTATCTATCTATCTATCTATCTATCTATCTATCTATCCCTCTATCTATCTATCCCTCTATCTATCTATCCCTCTATCTATCTATCTATCTATCTATCTATCTATCCCTCTATCTATCCCTCTATCTATCTATCCCTCTATCTATCCCTCTATCTATCTATCTATCTATCTATCTATCCCTCTATCTATCTATCCCTCTATCTATCTATCCCTCTATCTAGCTATCTATCTATCCCTCTATCTATCTATCCCTCTATCTATCTATCTATCTATCCCTCTATCTATCCCTCTATCTATCTATCTATCTATCTATCTATCCCTCTATCTATCTATCCCTCTATCTATCCCTCTATCTATCTATCCCTCTATCTATCTATCCCTCTATCTATCTATCTATCCCTCTATCTATCTATCCCTCTATCTATCTATCCCTCTATCTATCTATCTATCCCTCTATCTATCTATCCCTCTATCTAGCTATCTATCCCTCTATCTATCTATCCCCTCTATCTATCTATCCCTCTATCTATCTATCTATCCCTCTATCTATCTATCTATCTATCCCTCTATCTATCTATCCCTCTATCTATCCCTCTATCTATCTATCCCTCTCTATCTATCTATCTATCCCTCTATCTATCCCTCTATCTATCTATCTATCTATCTATCTATCCCTCTATCTATCTATCCCTCTATCTATCTATCCCTTTATCTATCCCTCTATCTATCCCTCTATCTATCTATCTATCTATCCCTCTATCTATCTATCCCTCTATCTATCTATCTATCTATCTATCCCTCTATCTATCTATCCCTCTATCTATCTATCCCTCTATCTATCTATCTATCTATCTATCCCTCTATCTATCCCTCTATCTATCTATCCCTCTATCTATCCCTCTATCTATCTATCTATCTATCTATCTATCTATCTATCTATCCCTCTATCTATCTATCCCTCTATCTATCTATCCCTCTATCTAGCTATCTATCTATCCCTCTATCTATCTATCCCTCTATCTATCTATCTATCTATCCCTCTATCTATCCCTCTATCTATCTATCTATCTATCTATCTATCTATCTATCCCTCTATCTATCTATCCCTCTATCTATCCTCTATCTATCTATCCCTCTATCTATCTATCCCTCTATCTATCTATCTATCCCTCTATCTATCTATCCCTCTATCTATCTATCCCTCTATCTATCTATCTATCCTCTATCTATCTATCCCTCTATCTAGCTATCTATCCCTCTATCTATCTATCCCTCTATCTATCTATCCCTCTATCTATCTATCTATCCCTCTATCTATATATCTATCTATCTATCTATCCCTCTATCTATCTATCCCTCTATCTATCCCTCTATCTATCCCTCTATCTATCTATCTATCTATCTATCTATCTATCTATCTATCTATCTATCTATCCCTCTATCTATCTATCCCTCTATCTATCTATCTATCTATCCCTCTATCTATCCCTCTATCTATCTATCTATCTATCTATCTATCTATCTATCTATCTATCTATCCTCTATCTATCTATCCCTCTATCTATCTATCCCTCTATCTAGCTATCTATCTATCCCTCTATCTATCTATCCCTCTATCTATCTATCTATCTATCTATCTATCCCTCTATCTATCCCTCTATCTATCTATCTATCTATCTATCCCTCTATCTATCTATCTATCTATCTATCTATCCCTCTATCTATCTATCCCTCTATCTATCCCTCTATCTATCTATCCCTCTATCTAGCTATCTATCTATCCCTCTATCTATCCCTCTATCTATCCCTCTATCTATCCCTCTATCTATCTATCTATCTATCTATCTATCCCTCTATCTATCTATCCCTCTATCTATCCCTCTATCTAGCTATCTATCTATCCCTCTATCTATCTATCCCTCTATCTATCTATCTATCTATCTATCTATCTATCTATCCCTCTATCTATCTATCCCTCTATCTATCCCTCTATCTATCTATCCCTCTATCTATCTATCTATCCCTCTATCTATCTATCCCTCTATCTATCCCTCTATCTATCTATCCCTCTATCTATCTATCTATCCCTCTATCTATCTATCCCTCTATCTATCTATCTATCCCTCTATCTATCTATCCCTCTATCTATCTATCCCTCTATCTAGCTATCTATCCCTCTATCTATCTATCCCTCTATCTATCTATCTATCCCTCTATCTATCTATCTATCTATCTATCTATCTATCCCTCTATCTATCCCTCTATCTATCTATCTATCTATCTATCTATCTATCCCTCTATCTATCTATCCCTCTATCTATCCCTCTATCTATCCCTCTATCTATCTATCTATCCCTCTATCTATCTATCCCTCTATCTATCTATCTATCTATCCCTCTATCTATCTATCTATCTATCCCTCTATCTATCCCTCTATCTATCTATCTATCTATCTATCCCTCTATCTATCTATCCCTCTATCTATCTATCCCTTTATCTATCCCTCTATCTATCCCTCTATCTATCTATCTATCCCTCTATCTATCTATCCCTCTATCTATCTATCTATCTATCTATCTATCCCTCTATCTATCCCTCTATCTATCTATCTATCTATCCCTCTATCTATCTATCCCTCTATCTATCTATCCCTCTATCTAGCTATCTATCTATCCCTCTATCTATCTATCCCTCTATCTATCTATCTATCTATCTATCTATCCCTCTATCTATCCCTCTATCTATCTATCTATCTATCTATCCCTCTATCTATCTATCCCTCTATCTATCCCTCTATCTATCTATCCCTCTATCTATCTATCTATCTATCCCTCTATCTATCTATCCCTCTATCTATCTATCTATCTATCTATCTATCTATCCCTCTATCTATCTATCCCTCTATCTATCTATCCCTCTATCTATCTATCTATCTATCTATCTATCCCTCTATCTATCTATCCCTCTATCTATCCCTCTATCTATCTATCTATCTATCTATCTATCCCTCTATCTATCCCTCTATCTATCTATCTATCTATCTATCTATCTATCTATCTATCTATCTATCTATCTATCCCTCTATCTATCTATCTATCTATCTATCCCTCTATCTATCTATCTCTCTATCTATCCCTCTATCTATCTATCCCTCTATCTATCTATCCCTCTATCTATCTATCTATCTATCTATCCCTCTATCTATCTATCTATCTATCCCTCTATCTAGCTATCTATCTATCCCTCTATCTATCTATCTATCTATCTATCTATCTATCTATCCCTCTATCTATCTATCCCTCTATCTATCCCTCTATCTATCTATCTATCCCTCTATCTATCTATCTATCCCTCTATCTATCTATCCCTCTATCTATCTATCTATCTATCTATCCCTCTATCTATCTATCCCTCTATCTATCTATCTATCTATCCCTCTATCTATCTATCTATCTATCTATCCCTCTATCTATCTATCCCTCTATCTATCCCTCTATCTATCTATCCCTCTATCTATCTATCCCTCTATCTATCCCTCTATCTATCTATCCCTCTATCTATCTATCTATCTATCTATCTATCTATCTATCCCTCTATCTATCTATCCCTCTATCTATCTATCTATCTATCTATCTATCCCTCTATCTATCTATCCCTCTATCTATCTATCTATCTATCTATCTATCTATCTATCTATCTATCTATCTATCTATCTATCCCTCTATCTATCTATCTATCTATCTATCTATCCCTCTATCTATCTATCCCTCTATCTATCCCTCTATCTATCTATCCCTCTATCTATCCCTCTATCTATCTATCTATCTATCTATCTATCCCTCTATCTATCTATCTATCTATCTATCTATCTATCCCTCTATCTATCTATCTATCTATCCCTCTATCTATCCCTCTATCTATCTATCTATCTATCTATCTATCTATCTATCCCTCTATCTATCTATCCCTCTATCTATCTATCCCTCTATCTAGCTATCTATCTATCCCTCTATCTATCTATCCCTCTATCTATCTATCTATCTATCTATCTATCTATCTATCCCTCTATCTATCCCTCTATCTATCTATCTATCTATCCCTCTATCTATCTATCCCTCTATCTATCCCTCTATCTATCTATCTATCCCTCTATCTATCTATCTATCCCTCTATCTATCTATCCCTCTATCTATCTATCTATCTATCTATCTATCTATCTATCTATCTATCTATCTATCTATCTATCTATCCCTCTATCTATCTATCCCTCTATCTATCCCTCTATCTATCTATCTATCCCTCTATCTATCTATCCCTCTATCTATCTATCCCTCTATCTATCTATCTATCTATCTATCTATCTATCTAATCTATCCCTCTATCTATCTATCCCTCTATCTATCTATCCCTCTATCTATCCCTCTATCTATCTATCTATCCCTCTATCTATCTATCCCTCTATCTATCTATCCCTCTATCTATCTATCTATCTATCTATCCCTCTATCTATCTATCTATCTATCTATCTATCTATCTATCTATCCCTCTATCTATCCCTCTATCTATCTATCCCTCTATCTATCCCTCTATCTATCTATCTATCTATCTATCTATCTATCTATCTATCCCTCTATCTATCTATCTATCCCTCTATCTATCTATCTATCTATCCCTCTATCTATCTATCCCTCTATCTATCTATCTATCCCTCTATCTATCTATCCCTCTATCTATCTATCCCTCTATCTATCTATCTATCTATCTATCTATCCCTCTATCTATCTATCCCTCTATCTATCTATCCCTCTATCTATCCCTCTATCTATCTATCTATCCCTCTATCTATCTATCCCTCTATCTATCTATCCCTCTATCTATCTATCTATCTATCTATCCCTCTATCTATCTATCTATCTATCTATCTATCTATCTATCCCTCTATCTATCCCTCTATCTATCTATCCCTCTATCTATCCCTCTATCTATCTATCTATCTATCTATCTATCTATCCCTCTATCTATCTATCTATCCCTCTATCTATCTATCTATCCCTCTATCTATCTATCCCTCTATCTATCTATCTATCCCTCTATCTATCTATCCCTCTATCTATCTATCTATCTATCTATCTATCAAATCAAATCAAATCAAATCAAATAAGCTTTATTGGCAGGACCAAATACAATTAGTTTTGCCAAAGCAAGTGTACATTAGGGACTGGGGCTGTGGGGATGGTGGGTGGGGACTGTAGGAAGGATGGATGGGGCACATCCAGGGTGGGGACTGTGGGGGCACTTCAAGGATGGGGGCTATGGAAGTCCATGGCTTATGATGGGGGCAATATCCACGGTGGGGACTATGGTAACGGTGGATGGAGCATATCTAGGGTGGGGATTGGGGGGCCACATCTGGGATGGGGGGCTATGGAAGTCCATGACTTATCATAGTTCTCTTTCTGGAAGTCTATGACATTCGCTCACATACCGCGCTGCTATCTCCACTGCGCTCTCTTCTTCCCCCAGCAGGATATATGTTTTCTCTTCCTCCTTCATGGAGCTGAAATCCGGGAAGAGATGGGAGAGTCTCCTGAAGTGAGTGTCCCTCACTGCTGAGTACTTGGTGCAGTGTAGCAGGAGGTGGGTTTCATCCTCCAGGGCCTCCAGGTCACAGTGTTGGCACAGTCTGTCCTCCCTGGGCTTGTAGCTCTGCTTGTGTCGACGGATTCGATGGCTAGACTGTGGGCACTGAGTCTATATCGGCTCAGGGTCCTGCGGTCTCTGGGGTCCGGGAGTTTCTCCAGATATGGGGCCAGTCTGTAGTCTCTCTGTAGTCTCTGGTACGTGGTCAGTTTCTGTGAGGTGTTGATGTCGGTCCTCCAGCCACTGACATACCTCTCCTGGCCCTCGTCTACCATCTTCCTGATTCTGGTTCTTGTCAGGCTGCTGTGATTGGTTATTTTGTCCAGTTGGGTTTGGGAGAGCTGTGCCAGGGGTCCTGGTTCATCTGGCCCACGTATATGTATCAGAGCTTTGTGGTGATGGGAGCTTGGATTGCTACTCTGTAGGTGAGCCTGAAATGATAGTGACCTCTTCAGAGCTGCTAGGTGTAGAGGGAATCTGCCCAGCTCAGCTCGACAGGCGCTGTTGGAGGTGCTTCGATGGACCTGGAGAAGGTGCTTACAGAATTCCATCTATCTATCTATCCCTCTATCTATCTATCTATCTATCTATCTATCTATCTATCCCTCTATCTATCTATCTATCTATCTATCTATCTATCTATCTATCTATCTATCCCTCTATCTATATATCCCTCTATCCCTCTATCTATCTATCCCTCTATCTATCCCTCTATCTATCTATCTATCTATCTATCTATCTATCTATCTATCTATCTATCCCTCTATCTATCCCTCTATCTATCTATCTATCTATCTATCTATCCCTCTATCTATCTATCTATATATCCCTCTATCCCTCTATCCCTCCTATCTATCTATCTATCTATCCCTCTATCTATCTATCCCTCTATCTATCTATCTATCTATCTATCTATCCCTCTATCTATCTATATATCCCTCTATCCCTCTATCTATCTATCTATCTATCTATCTATCCCTCTATCTATCTATCTATATATCCCTCTATCCCTCTATCCCTCCTATCTATCTATCTATCTATCTATCTATCTATCTATCTATCTATCTATCTATCTATCTATCTATCTATCTATCTATCTATCCCTCTATCTATCTACCTATCTATCTATCTATCTATCTATCTATCCCTCTATCTATCTATCTATCTATCTATATATCCCTCTATCCCTCTATCCCTCTATCTATCTATCTATCTATCTATCTATCTATCTATCTATCTATCCCTCTATCTATCTATCTATCTATCTATCCCTCTATCTATCTATCTATCTATCTATCTATCTATCCCTCTATCTATCTATCTATCCCTCTATCTATCTATCCCTCTATCTATCTATCTATCCCTCTATCTATCCCTCTATCTATCTATCTATCTATCTATCTATCTATCCCTCTATCTATCTATATATCCCTCTATCCCTCTATCTATCTATCTATCTATCTATCTATCTATCTATCTATCTATCTATCTATCTATCTATCCCTCTATCTATCTATCCCTCTATCTATCTATCTATCCCTCTATCTATCTATCTATCTATCTATCTATCCCTCTATCTATCTATCTATCTATCTATCTATCTATCTATCTATCTATCTATCTATCTATCTATCCCTCTATCTATCTATCTATCTATCTATCTATCTATATATCCCTCTATCCCTCTATCCCTCTATCTATCTATCTATCTATCTATCTATCTATCTATCCCTCTATCTATCTATCCCTCTATCTATCTATATATCCCTCTATCCCTCTATCTATCTATCTATCTATCTATCTATCTATCTATCTATCTATCTATATATCTATCCCTCTATCTATCTATCTATATATCTATCCCTCTATCTATCTATCTATCTATCTATCCCTCTATCTATCTATCTATCCCTCTATCTATCTATCTATCCCTCTATCTATCTATCTATCTATCCCTCTATCTATCTATCTATCTATCTATCTATCTATCTATCCCTCTATCTATCTATCCCTCTATCTATCTATCCCTCTATCTATCTATCTATCCCTCTATCTATCTATCTATCTATCTATCCCTCTATCTATCTATCTATCTATCTATCTATCTATCTATCTATCTATCTATCTATCCCTCTATCTATCTATCTATCTATCTATATATCCCTCTATCCCTCTATCCCTCTATCTATCTATCTATCTATCTATCTATCTATCTATCTATCCCTCTATCTATCTATCTATCTATCTATCTATCTATCCCTCTCTCTATCTATCTATCCCTCTATCTATCTATCTATCTATCCCTCTATCTATCTCTCTATCCCTCTATCTATCTATCTATCTATCTATCCCTCTATCTATCTATCTATCCCTCTATCTATCTATCTATCTATCTATCTATCTATCTATCTATCCCTCTATCTATCTATCTATATATCCCTCTATCCATCTATCTATCTATCTATCTATCTATCTATCTATATATCCCTCTATCCCTCTATCTATCTATCTATCTATCTATATATCCCTCTATCCATCTATCTATCTATCTATCTATCTATCTATCTATCTATCTATCCCTCTATCTATCCCTCTATCTATCCCTCTATCTATCCCTCTATCTATCCCTCTATCTATCTATCTATCTATCTATCTATCTATCTATCTATCTATCTATCTATCTATCTATCTATCCCTCTATCTATCTATCTATCTATCTATCTATCCCTCTATCTATCTATCTATCTATCTATCTATCTATCTATCTATCTATCCCTCTATCTATCTATCTATCTATCTATCTATCCCTCTATCTATCTATCTATCTATCTATCTATCTATCTATCTATCTATCCCTCTATCTATCTATCTATATATCCCTCTATCCATCTATCTATCTATCTATCTATCTATCTATCCCTCTATCTATCTATATATCTATCCCTCTATCTATCTATCTATCTATCTATCTATCCCTCTATCTATCTATCTATCTATCCCTCTATCTATCTATCCCTCCATCTATCTATCCCTCTATCTATCTATCCATCTATCTATCTATCCCTCTATCTATCTATCTATCTATCTATCTATCTATCTATCTATCTATCTATCCCTCTATCTATCTATCTATCTATCTATCTATCTATCTATCTATCTATCTATCTATCTATCTATCCCTCTATCTATCCCTCTATCCCTCTATCTATCTATCTATCTATCTATCTATCTATCTATCTATCCCTCTCTCTATCTATCTATCCCTCTATCTATCTATCTATCTATCTATCTATCTATCTATCCCTCTATCTATCCCTCTATCCCTCTATCTATCTATCTATCTATCTATCTATCTATCTATCTATCTATCTATCCCTCTCTCTATCTATCTATCCCTCTATCTATCTATCTATCTATCTATCCCTCTATCTATCTATCTATCCCTCTATCTATCTATCTATCTATCCCTCTATCTATCTATCCCTCCATCTATCTATCCCTCTATCTATCTATCCATCTATCTATCTATCTATCCCTCTATCTATCTATCTATCTATCTATCTATCTATCTATCTATCTATCTATCTATCTATCCCTCTATCTATCTATCTATCTATCTATCTATCTATCTATCTATCTATCTATCTATCTATCCCTCTATCTATCCCTCTATCCCTCTATCTATCTATCTATCTATCTATCTATCTATCTATCTATCCCTCTCTCTATCTATCTATCCCTCTATCTATCTATCTATCTATCTATCCCTCTATCTATCTATCTATCCCTCTATCTATCTATCTATCTATCTATCCCTCTATCTATCTATCTATATATCCCTCTATCCCTCTATCCCTCCTATCTATCTATCTATCTATCTATCTATTATTATTATTATTATTATTTATTTATAGAGCACCATTGATTCCATGGTGCTGTACATGAGAAGGGGGTTACATACAAAATACATGTA